>NC_080795.1:24898680-25198680 GCF_028018385.1 Neofelis nebulosa | reverse complement strand
TAAAAAAAAGAATCCAACTCTTGATTTCAGCTCAGGTCATGATCTCACTGTCCATTTGGGCTCAAATCATTATCTCACATTCGAGCCCTGCCTCAGGCTCTGCACTGACAGTGTGGGTCCTGCTTGGGATTCTGTCTCCCTCTCTCTCTCTGCCCCTCCCCTGCTCCCTGCTCATTCTCTCTCTCTCTCTCTCTCTCTCTCTCTCTCTCTCTCTCTCTCAAAAATAAATAAACATTTAAAAAGAAAAGAATGATCATTTTTAAGAAATATATAGAGATACAATGTGCCCTGTGTAGAAAGTCTCAAACATATAGTTAGGCATACTTATGGTTTCCAAATTGAGAAAATTTTAGATTCTTTGAAACAATATCCAGGAGGAATTCTTTAAACCAAGTAACCTGTAATTGCAGAAAACAATAACTGCATTATTTGATACTTGGGTTTTATTTTTTTTATGTTTGTTTTTTTACCTTAACTCTTAATGTTCTTTTGCTGTGTATTTAAAAATATGTTTTGGAGCACCTGGGTGGCTCAGTTGGTTGAGCATCCGACTTTGGCTTACGTCATGATCTCAAGGTTCCTGAGTTTGAGCCCCACGTCAGACTCTGTGCTGACAGCTCGGAGCCTGGAGCCTGCTTGAGACTCTGTGTTTCCTTCTTTCTCTGCCCCTCCCTGCTTGCACTCTATCTCTTTATCTCTCTCTCTCTCAAAAATAAAATAAGCATTAAAATTTATTTTTAAATATGTTTTCCCTTACTATCCACAAATAACATTTCCATGCACTCTTGTAATACTCAGACTACATTCAATACTTACTGATTTGGTGTACAAAACGTTGTACATTGCTGAGAACAACGTAGAATTGCGTAGAACATTGCTGAGACAACGACAACACAACACAGGAAACAGGGAATTGGGCTGTTGAGGAGGAGAGGTAAAATGTGTAGTTCATAGAACCCTTGAAGGTGCCAACTGTGTTGACAATGATAATAATAAATAAAGGCCAAGAAGATACGTTTAGTTATCACATAGTATAAAAGTTTCATTTAAAAATATGGAACCTGAGACTTAAAAACTTTAAATGAATTACCCGGGGACTCACATTTTTATGAAACAAAAACTCGATTTCTTACTTTGAGACTCCCTCATACATTTTTTCCCATTGTTGTTGACTAATAACTCAGGATACTATACCACAAAAAGAGTTGACTCCACCTTTGTTGACATATGAATTAAATGAAAGCTCATGGAGTTTTAGTGCTAGAAGAAATGTTGGACTTCATCTAACATTGTTCAACTCTTCCATCGTGTAGAGGAGAACGTGCGTCTTAAGAGAGGTGAAGTGACTTGCAAGTGGCAGAGGTCTGACCAAAATGTGAGATCATGACCTGAGCCAAAATCATGAGTCAGATGCTTTAACCAACTGAGCCACCCAGGCGCCCCTCCCTGATTTATTCTTTATTTTGATGACTGGTGTTATTGATGCACCTTGTGTCGTTCTGTTCCTCTGGCGCAGTTTCTTTGCTGTGTGTCACTGTGAATGGGAAGAGAAAAAAACACCCACTGGTACTTGATGGTGAGGCATTTTTCTTTTGTAGGAAATGTATTTAGGGGCCTTTTTACTTTAAATTATTTAACCAAACAAAATGGGTTAACTATAAGAAGATGAAATGTAAGTTCATTGCCAAACATTATTTTGAGATATACATAATTATTTCACAAATTTTAAAGTTAATGATATTTTGGGAATAATATTAATAATATATCTGAGTTTGATAGTAGAAGAGATTTGGTAATTGGAAACATGAAAAAAAGATGAAAATATTGTTTAGAGCTAATAATAGGTACTGATTGAATTAGTGTTGTAATTACTTTATCACTGTGACTTCCAGTACCTCTATAATCATATTTTTAGCCTTTCCGAAAAGCTGCTTGTAGAGTCAAAATGAGATCATTATATATCAATAAAGGTGAGAATTACAAAAGTTATTTTTTCCACACAATTCACAAAAAGATGAATTAGACTACCACTGCTGAGCACCTGGGTGGCTCAGTTGGTTAAGCATCTTACTTTGGCTCAGGTCATGATCTCATAATTCATGGGTTTGAGCCACGTGTTGGGCTCTGTGCTGACAGCTCAAAACCTGGAGCCTGCTTCGGATTTTGTGTCCCCCTCTCTCTCTGCTCCTCCCCTTCGTGTGCTCTATCTCTCTCTCTCAAAAATAAACATTAAAAAAGACACTAAAAAAGAAAACAAGACTACCACTGCTTCCTATAGTTATTATCCTTTACAAACCAGTTTCTATAAGTAAAGCCCACTGGATCATTCCCTATTTAGGAAGTAATTTTAATTATGGAGAATTTTACTCTCAAGCCCCCAAAATCCTATTATTTAAATATTATTACATAAATGCAATATGTACTTCTCTTTTGGGGTACAGTGAAGGTATAAAAGTTCTTCATAGTCTCAAAGAAATGTTAGAGAAGAATGATTTCCCTTAGAAAAGGAAAAGACAAAGAGGATACACAGATTGAAAGTGGGCAAAAGTAGAGGTAATAAACTGATTGGGAGACATTCAATCCAGATATGAATGGCCTGTACTCAGGTTGTCACAGTTATGATGGTAAATAAGGCAGATTCTGATATATCACCAAGGTAGAGCCAATACAGTTAGGGTTGTATCATGTTAAGGGAAAGAAAGAAACCAAAAATGATTCCAAGGTATTTGATCACCATGTGGATATGTCAAAATTTCCACTCTCTAAAGGACAACGTCCATACTTTTTAGCATGATATTTAAGACTGCACTGAATGTCATACTCCTAGGCCCTTTTAATCTTATTCATCACATAGGGGCACCTAGGTGGCTCAGTTGGTTAAGTGTCCAATGTCGTTTAAGCATCTGACTTCGGCTCAGGTCATGATCTCATGGTCTGTGGGTTCAAGCCCCGTGTCAGGCTCTGTGCTGACAGCTCAGAGCCTGGACCCTGCTTTGGATTCTGTGTCTCTCTCTCTCTCTGCCCCTTCCCCACTCACGCTCTGTCTCTCTCTCTCAAAAATAAATAAACATTAAAAAAAAATTTAATCTTACTCATCACTTACAACAGGTTTATTATGCTCTGCAGAGTGTTCTGTGGAAGGTAATCTATAAAGGCTGAATGAATAAAAAAGAATTAATTTAATAGCTATAGTCTGTGTTAGAGAAATGTTTTGTACATACATATGTAATTTAATATATATTGAGAGAAAGATTCTGGCCATAGCAATATGAAATTTGGTAGCATTTAAGACAATTCATGCACATATTTCACAAAGGAAAAGAAAATTTTCTGTGATGTGACATAATTCAAATTCTAAAGCATGCCATGTAGAAATAATAATGACAATATTCAATCCAATAATACAAAATCGATAGATGTTATTGAACTGCCATATGAAGCAAATTTAGAATGCCATTTTGCTCATTATTAATTAAATTGACACTTGTCAAATTAAAACTAATTTTTTTGTCTCTTCCTTAAAAAAATTATTGGTAGTCCTCTTTTCTTATAAAATACTGATTGAAGTTAAAATAATTGGAGATGTTAGCAAATAATGCGGTCAGATATTTTTAACAATGAAGTTTGACTTTTCTTAAAGAAAAATCTGGTTGTCTGTATAAATTCCATAAGTAAAGCTTTTTCAAATGGTCTTTTAACTCTTATTGATCATGACCTTGGCATTCAAAGTCTAATTATACTAAAAACTGCCCATGTCTCTTGTGTACTGGAAAATCATTACCTGAAATTAATCAGTTCTTCAAACACACCATTCCTAATTATCATGTGGTTATTGAGATAGTATACAGTTTAGAATATACATGGTACTAATTTCAAATACCTTATTTGTGTAAATCATAGTATTACTACGAAGATAAATGCATACTGTATGCTTATCTTTTATACCACAACTCAGGATATAAACCAAAAACCACTAAATATTTATGGCTAAACATTACATTTCAATAATTAATAATATATATATTTTAAATAACAGCAACTAACATTCTTGAGTGCTTAGTATGTGCCAGTAACTATTTTAAATACTCTTTTTTTAACAAATACTTATTAATACTCTGTTTTTTAACAAATATTTATGTAATTTTACGTTCAAGCACTATTGCAAACTCTTTGTAATTCTTACCTTATTTAATCCTTACCATCTTTTTTTTTTTTTTTTAACGTTTATTTATTTTTGAGACAGAGAGAGACAGAGCATGAACGGGGGAGGGTCAGAGAGAGGGAGACACAGAATCTGAAACAGGCTCCAGGCTCTGACCGTCAGCACAGAGCCTGACGCGGGGCTCAAACTCATGGACCGCGAGATTATGACCTGAGCCGAAGTCGGCCGCTTGACCGACTGAGCCACCCAGGCGCCCCAGTCCTTACCATCTTATGAAACAGAACTATCATTGTAATTCTATGGAGATGAAGCAAAAGAATTACAAGAAGTTACCAGAACTGTCTGTAATTCCACTGTACATTAATAGTATGTAACATTGTAATGTGGTAGCAGAATTCTAAGATGAACCCCAAGATTCCTACTCTTAAGTATGGGTAGGACTTGTGACTCCGAAAGAATTTCAGTCCCAGGATTAGGTTATGTGACAATGGCAAAGGTGGAGGGATTTTACAGATGTAATTAAGGTCTCTAATCCAGTTGCCTTAAGTTCATCAAAGAGAAGATTTTCCTGGGTGAGCCTGACCTAATAGTGTAAGCCCTTTAAAACAGTTTAGGCCTTGCCTGAGTGAAAAATTCCAAGCAACAAAGCTCACCAGCTGGCCTTGAACCTGCAAACTGCCATGTTGTAGAGAAAATCGCATGGCAGAGACTGTGGGCAGCCCCCATGGCCGGAGGGCCTTTATCCTATAATTGCCTAGAGCTGAATTTTACCGATAACAGTAGGCTTGGAAAAGGACCCCAAGCCTCAAATGAGAACTACAGCCTTGACTGACAGCTGGATTTTAGCCTAATTAAATCATGAGTGGAGAAATGAGTCAAACCATCCATGGACTCTTAGAGAAACTGCAAGATAAGTATATGTTGTTTTACGTCAGTACATGTTTGATGCCTCAATGGAAACTAATACATATAGTTAACTCAGGTCTTAAATTTGCCTAGTTATTAGCTTAACTATCTCTTTATGTGCATATTGGGTGGTGTATTCCACCCAATATTTCTGCCAGTGGCAGGGAAGTATAGCTTTGCCTAGCCACCTCTATGACAAAAATTGGCTTCACCAAGATACTGTTCTGAAATATGTTTACTGTTTAGACCATTCTAGATACTAAATGACCCAGTACTGTTTTTTAACTTGTGGCTTTATAAAGAAGATCACCTGCTAAATTGAGAATAGCTAAGCATACAGGATGGAATAAACAGAATAGAATGGAATAGCTAAGAGTTTATAGTTCACTTAAGCCAAATTCTAAATATGATAAACCATAAATAGTATATAGTATGTCTCTGACTCTCCTCCATGACACAGTCTTTCCTTACCAAGAAAATGATAGGTCTGACTGTCTCTCAACCATGGCCTTTCCAGTTCCTTTCACCATTGATTATTCAGTTTTTATTAATTTTCTTCTCTGACCTACTCTCATTCCATAATGCCTGCAGATATAAGTTTTTAAACACTAACTACAAAAATATGTGTTTTTTAAGTCCTTCTGCCTACACTAGCACAAAAAGTTTACACAGAGTGAAAGTGTCCTTGACATTTCTCTAGTTATGTCTGTGCCAACTGCTTATGTACAATCTTGTGCATTCCTGAAACACAAGCACCTTGTTCTCCTTTACTGTTTTCTCTTTGAATGACCATTTTTGACCAGAGAATGTGTTGAACTGGTTCACTGCTTTTAACATTCTGCTCCATGTCACCTTTAATTTTGCTTCATATGCAAATGGGATTTTTATTTAGTGGTGCCTGAAACTCTTCTATGCATTTTCTCAGAAATATCGGCTTAACCTCATTTCTGCTTGCAGCCATCAAGGGTTTACCATTGATGTCACCCCCTGCATTCCATTTCTTCCCAATGGAACCTTCTGGCTTAAGATAGAAAGGTAAAATCGCCTTCTTTGCTGTGTGACTTTTGACTGCATCTAGTATTTAGCTATACATTGTCAATCATAGCTCTGCTACTATTGTCTTCAAATATCATTTAATATCTTATTATTATGAAATTGTATATGTTTATATCTACATTTTCCAAATAGATTTCTAGGTCTTTAAAAGTCAGTAAGTAAGGACTCCTTTTCTTTGGGAAAAGGTAAAAAAGTATGTCAATTTCTCTCTTCTTCCTTCCATATTTAAACAGTCATCATAATTACTGCTATTCCAGACAGACATTTGAAGTTAGTGCCTAACTGCAAGTACCCAAGGTTACTTCATGTTATGTTTCTGTGGAAGATTCTGTTCCACTCCTTACTTCTCTTTCTTCCTGATTCTTCACAGGAGAGTTTAAAGAGCTTTTTTCCCCATTTTGACCTTTAACCCAGTAAGACTATAAAGATAAGAGCTACATTTTCCTTTAAGATCTCTGAAGAGAAAAACACTCCATAGGGTCCTTTATGACACCCTCCAGCATCTTGCAGCTCTTATAGGCAGGGACTAGGCTGAGTACAAAGTGAGGCTGAATTGAGGGTTTCTTGGGTCTTTGTAAAGCCAGGAAGGAAAAGATGCTGGTTAAGAGGATCTGTTCTCATCTAAGCATTTGGCTCCTACCCAGAGAATACTGTATATAGTACTATATATAATACTATATATAATACTTGTGCTAAAGTGTAAGAAACCCCAGAAACCAATGCTAAACATGTCTGCTCTATTAAGTGACTGTGATGAACCTTTGAGCACATTTAGATAGTATTTTCTATGCCTCACTTATGTGGTGTGTTATTAAAGAGTTTCTGCTAATAAGATAGAAAACTCATTAATTCCATGGGCATGAAAATGTGAAATTTGGTACTTGAATGTGTCTTCTGGACACAGTTTATGTCTCACAATGATAATAATTTATACTATTGACCGTGTCAAATGACTATATTAATTCACAGCCACTCCATAATGTAAACAAAGTCATAATATCATATTAATTACCATATAAAAATTCATACAATAGTACGATAGGCTTATTAATGACTTTATAAACATTTTAAAAGAAAACTAAACCCCATGCATTATTAAATAAAATACACTGTGTTACCACTTTGAAGTCTTCATAATTAATTGAATGGGAACATTTAAGTATTTAACATAACTAAAGGAATATTTATTGACTCTTTGACCATCAATAGCTAACACTGTTTACCACATTGCAGACTCTAGATAACCATTTTATATACATTTTCTAATGCCATCCTCACAAAAAATGTATGAGACAATAGCTATCATCAATATCATTTTACATATGATGAAACTGAGACTTGTAAAGAATAAATAATTTAACAAAGGCCACACAATTCAAAATTAAAGTTTGGGCAAGATCTGAATTTCCGAGCCCACATGCTTAACTACCATATTGCAGTTGTAAGAAATTATTTTTATGCAGGCAGTATTATAGGATAGTATATAGTTAAGTATTATAAGAATTTGTATTTTATAGTGTAATCAAAGAAAACTATTCACAATTTGATATTTGATTCAAACTTTTAATCTTATAGCTATTTGTAATGAAAGCACATATGCAATTTATATTGCTTACAAAGATATGTAAAATTAAGCTCTAAACTAAAACGTATCATTATGAATAAGTCTAGGTGCTTGATCACCTAATTAAAAGAAAAAGACTCCCAGGGGCCATATAAAAACACAATAACTATCTAAAATATCAGTTTAATAAGAAATATTGGGGATTTTTTTTGGAAGGAGGCAGTTGCACCTTTGTTTTACTTTTTATAATGCAGAATGAGATCACTATCTAAATAATATTAATTTTCATTTTGGCAAATTCAGTTACTATCATTAAAGTAGTTATCTTTGACCACATCTTTCTAATTTTATTTAGTTGAATTTCCAGAGTATCAATATAGCAATATATGATGGAACATTTTGTATATTTTCTCTACACAGTAATAAAAATAAAATTGAGAAATCTACTCACAGTTTTACTTTTAAATAGTACAGCAATAACCTCACTATATATATAAGCATCTTCCCAGAATTAGAGTTGTGGATGTAGAAATTAGTGAGAAGAAAACCTTTCCCTGGCTATAATGAAAAAATAAATTATTTTAATATATTTAAATTTCTGGTACTTTTCTGACCATCGCTACATGTTTAATACCAGAAATGTTCAATTCTCATTTAAATATCACCTCCCATCAATCACTAGTGCTTTCTTTCCTGGGTCATTGGGAACATAATAATTCATTGTGTCATTTGAAGGTGTGCTGACCTACTTTCACTAGTTAATTTCAAGGGAAGGATCAGATGTTCCATTGCTTTTTGTAATTGATTTGACGATAGATCTTTACTAGAGCCCCATGACATGATCTGAGGGCATTCTAGGCAGCAAAACCTCAAGGTCATTATTGAAATGAAAAGTCCTCAAATCAATTAGTTGCCTTAACTAAATTGTCTGTATCTGTTGACTGTTGACTGTTTTAAGTCAATCAAAACAGAACTGGATAATTTTGAATTTCAAATACAGAAAATATTATTATATACTATTGTTAAAAATCACTTCAGAGCTATCTTACCCTTATAGTCCATAATATATTCTATTTTAGCCCATATTCCAGATTCTGTTGATTTCTTTAATCACTTTCCAAAAAGTTAGACGAATTCTTCAAATAGTATTTTCTATATTATCATCTTCACTCTTTTCATTTCATTTTAGATGGTTCTAATGTAGAGGTTCCTATATTTTGAATATATGTTCCTGCATGACTCCATTTTACCCCATAACTTTAAAAACACTGGTAAAGAAAACTCATGAAATCATCAGATATTTTACCAGCCACACACAAAATCAGTCTAGGCACTTATAATAATTACAGGAAGTTATTAACAATAAAAAATTTTGGTTCCATCTATCTTGTTGATTTAGTAAAGACTGACATGAAAAGAAAATAGCAAATTTGTTTATTTTCTCAGGAAATGATAGGGTTAGAGGGAATTTCAGAGATATATTGGTCTAGTTCTTGATTTTCAAACAGATAATCCAAAACATGTATACAGAATAAGAGATAGATGATAGATAGATGATAGATAGATAGATAGATAGATAGATACAGAAAGATAGATGATATAGATACAGAGATACAGAATCTACAAAAATAAGTTTGGATTATTTTCTATATTTTTTTATCTCTGGTATTGATGCTATCATACATGATCTTTCTTACATTCATCCAAAACATCTCTTACTTTATGTCAATTTCTCTTTTTTAATAAGACATGTAGAGTAATGGCATATCTTTATAGGCCCTTTTTTAAATGTTGCTGATAAACAAATTTTATTCTATCTGAAAGAACCACTCCAGTTACCTTTTTATATCTTCATAAGTAAGACATGTGTTCCATCTCTTAAATATTACTGTTATGGCTCTGCTTGGAACTTTTTTCAATTTTCCCAATATTCCCTTGAAATAGAAACATCTAATCATCTTGTTCCTTCTTTCTTTGTAATTACTGCTTTCTGTTTATGATATTCTATGAGCACTTGACAAAAATGCTGTACAGGTTTATGGGACCAGTGTTTTTGATATTGACTTTCACAATAATGATAATATGATCAAGTATTTTACAGCATATCCATCTTCAATTTGCCTTCACACAGCAGTTCACTTAATAATTATGGCAGCTTCAGAAGACAGTGAGCAGACATATCAATCTGTTTTATACCTGAAGAAATAGATACTAAGTGAGGTTTAACCATACCAAAAACTAATGCTATATGTCTGACTAGGATTATTATTTTTGGAATTTTGCCTTAGAAGATTTTGATAAATTGAACATATACCTCCATATGAAAGTCAATATATGATTTCAAAGATCATTCTTTCCACTACCTGAATATTTTAGGTGCTCTCAAGCATTTCATATGTGCTCTCAAGCTTTAATTCTCAGGATCAGTAATGTTAATATTTAGTGTAAGCTTAAATGCCCATGCCATTGTTTAGCAGCAACAGTTGGTGTCCATTGTCTAGCTCTGTAAATTTTTATACTAATACCTATTTGCTTTATTTCAGCATATATTTGTAAACATAAAATACAAGTCTCCTTTTCTTTTTCTTTACATAAGTATGCATACGTACACAGAACTATTTGTTTCACAGGCATACTCTTTATCTCCTTTCTAGTAACATATTCCTTGCATCTCCAAATGCCCAACAAAATATTAGGTAAATATTATAACTACAAACTCTTTTTTAAAAAGATTAATTATATGATCTATCATGGAAAAAGATAAAGAAACTAAATTGGCATTCACATGATTTTCTATTAGAGATACGTCACTCTGCTCCTAAGTCATAATAACCTCTATTTGAAGTTCCTCGTGCACTTTGTTGTATGTACAGGTCAAACCAGACAAGCTAAACACAATAAATGTATAAACCAGAGCATAAAGACTTATCAGACTAAATCTTAGAAGTATATTATCTTCAAAAGAGGCAATTATGTCTTGTTCTTAAACATCCGTCAGCATTTGGACCTTTGTTAGCTCTTACCCTAACACAATTCCAGCCATTTTAACATTTTAAAATATGCTGTAATGGCATTTTTCCAACTTAAATGCATTGTTTTTAAATAGATGCGATTTCCTTCCATTATCAATATGCATTAAAACTGTTGAACACAAACTAAAATATGGCATTTGTAATTTTAAGTGAAACTATCTTTGCATAATTATTTGGTTTGGTGATACAGAGTGTGGAAAACACGTCTTTCCAAACCACATAAATATTCATGATCTGTTTATTCTACTTAAAAATGTAATCTGAATGTATGTTGCTGTTATAGTATTGAGAGTTCTTTAAAAATATAAGTGTCTGTTCTGTTATATATATTTTAATTTCAAAAAGACAGAAAGAAAATCATACCCTGAAGTAACTACTCTGCATATTGTATTTTTGTTATATATTTTGAACACAAAACTTCAGTGGCCAGACCTGACAATATTATCACATCGTATGAAGGATTCTATCTTGAAATCATTTTTAAGCTTCTACTGTACTAATTTCATTGAAACTATGTAAAAGTAAGAGATTAGGAAATGTAAAAGTAAATTATAATATTAGGTCAATGTTAACATAATTAAACCCAAGCTCCAAGATACAAACTAACAAACATTCCTGAGGCGCCTGGGTGGCTCACTCAGTTGGGCATCCAACTTCCACTCAGGTCATGATCTTGGAGTTTGTGAGTTCGAGCCCTGCATGGGGCTCTGTGCTGACAGCTCAGAGCCTGGAGCCTGCTTCAGATTCTATGTCTCCCTCTCTCTCTGCCCCTCCCCTGGTTGGACTCTGTCTCTCTATCTCTCTAAAAATAAATACACATTTTTAAAGATTAAAAAAAAACTAATAAACAAGTTCAAATTCTTGAACTTAGAAGTAATATTAGAAATCTGGTTCTATGACTCTGCCCAGGATATTGGTCTGATCAATGGCATGAGGGCAGTAATCCCAAATTCCAGCTCCCACCAAGGCATGAAAAGCAGTAATCACAGGCCCGAAAAAATTCTAGCCACTGGAAAAGCACTGATTTCTCAGGATTCTTTTTATTTGCTTGTTTGTTCGTTTGTATGTTTTAATGCTCCAAATTTCAGAACATTACTCCCTCAACTGAACCAATTTCTTTTTTAATGGAATCTCCATTCATGGGTTAGAAATATTTGGTTTTGGCAGCACCTGGGTGGCTCAATTGGTTGAGCGTCCAACTTCAGCTTAGGTCATGATCTCAGGGTTTGTGAGTTTGAGCCCCACATCCGGCTCACTGTTGTCAGCCTATCAGTGCAGAGCCCACTTCAGATCCTCTGCCCACCCCCCGCCCCCGTCTCTGCCCCTTCCCTGCTTACTCTATCTCTCAAAAAATAAATAGAAACATTTACAAAAATTAAAAATAAGAGCAATTTTTGGTCTTTAACCACACCACAAGATGCAATTTTATCATCTATATTTTCTTATTAGGTCTTTTAAAAAATCTATTTCTACACGGATACTATCTCAAATTCCCATCATCATATACACTCCTTTTAGGGAAAATAATTTTATCAATTCCTGCACATTAGCCATAGTTCTCAGATAGAACACTCTACTTCAACTAAGCATCCTAAAATCAAGTAAGAAATATTAATTTGCTGTTTTTAGACAGTCCCCTGCTGTTGTGGCTGCTTAAGCTCATTTAATTTTTTGTCAACTATGTTATATAAACAAATATGGAGCTTCTGGACAAGTAAATTTCCAAAAACGTTTTCAGCTCTTAGTCAGTTAAGCAGATCTGCTCATCTGGGTAGGCTTTCTTACATATGTTGTGGAGCTATCTGTAGACTGGTCTAGCCTGACCTCAGCTGAGACAGCTGAGCTCTGTTCCACAAGGTCATTCATTCTCCAGTAGGTTAGCTGACACTTGTCACAACAGGAGCAGGGATCAAAGACAGAAAATAGGTGACTTGCAAATGGCACATCATCTCATCTGCCTCATTCTATGGATTGAAGCAAGTTGGCTGCAGATCAGAGTAAAGGAGTGGAAAAAGAAACTCCACTTCTTAATGGAAATCTATTCAGAATCATAGCACAAGAGATATGAATACAGGGAGGGGAATAATTTGGTCAAATTTACAATCAATCCATAGCACCTATTGTGTTAGTTTTCTATGCCATGTAAAAAACCTGCCATAAATGTAATGGCTTAAAACTACATCCATTTATTACTTACGTTTTTGTAGGTCAGAAGTCTGAGCACAGCTTCAAAAGTTCTCTGTTCAGAGTGTCACAAGTCTCAAATCATGGTGTTGGTTGGGCTATGTTCTCATCTGGAGAATTGATTAGAAAATGATCCACATATGAACTCCCTTGGGCTATTGGTAGAATTCATTTCTTTGTGTCTGTATAATTTATAGCTGCTTGTTTTTTCAAGGCCATCAAATGAAAGACTCACTAATAATTTGAGCCTTTGATTTCAGGAACACTCTAGTGGTTTTTTAAAGGGTTTGCCCCTTTAGACCAGGCCCACTCAGAACAATATTCTTTTTAATTAATTAAAAATCAACTGGGATGCCTGGGTGGCTCAGTCAGTTGAGCGTCCGACTTTGATTCAGGTCATGATCTCATGGTTCGTGGGTTTGAGCCCCACATCGGGCTTTGTGCTGACAACTCAGAGCCTGAAACCTGCTTTAGATTCTGTGGCTCCCCCTCTATCTGCCCCTCCCTTGCTTGTGCTCTCTCTCTCTCTCTCTCTCTCTCTGTATCTCTCTCAAAAATCAATAAACATTAAAAATTTTTTTTTTAAATCAACTGATTAGGGACTTTAATTGCATCTGCAAAATCCCTTCACTTTTGCCATATAAGGCAACATACTCCTGGGAGTGATATCCCATCACTTTTGCTGTATTCTGTAGAAATGGTTCATAGGTCCTGCCCATCCTCAAGAGAAGGGGATTACACAAGGTATGGGTCATTGGAAATCCTCAAAATTCTGCCCACCACACCCAGAGAATTATATATAGTTTTCTTAATGAGCCATGCTGTCTCATGCTTCTCTCTGCTACCTATGCATTGAATATCTCAGAAAGCAACCCATTCTTTTACCCTGGCCAATCTGACTTTAAAGCATGTAGTAGGTGTTTACTTAGTAAATGCTGAGGTGATAAATGTGAGATGATAAGCTATAGTTCAGGCATCTCATCAAATGATTTTCTCAGTGAGCTGAGGTAAAATTCTTCTGAGTTTGAAGTTGTGAATACTTTGGAATAGTTAATTCTCTCATATTTTCTCACATATCTAGGGCTTCAATTTCTTTTTATAGTTTTGTTTTTTAAATCTGCAGAAATTTCTCCTTGGCAGACTTAACTGAAGGAATAAATGAGTTCAAAATTTCTACTTTTTTTCTCCAGTTTTATTAATACATAATTGACCTATAAGTGCTATGTGTTTTGTAATCCAAGAACATTACTCTGTTGTTCCCAAACTTGCGTTATGTGTCTTCCTTGTCTGTCTTCATTCTCTAAATTACTAGTGGCTTCCCTTTTATTGCCCTTTGTTGTTGGTCTTCTGGCATTGTTTTAAGTCATATGACTCTTTAATGTTTGTCTTTGATTTCATGCCTACTAGTCTATTTGTGAATATGCCATCCAAAACTAGGCTGAAATTTTAAAAAAAAATCCCCAAAAGAAAGCATTAGTTATTTTTAGGTATTATTTGATTGAATTAAATTTTTGTTTTCAAGATCATCTGAAACTCCAAATTTGAGGGCCAAACTTTTGATGTTATCTTCTTGCTTAGAATACCACTTATGGGTAAGGGTCTGTCTTTCTTTTTTTTTTTAATTTTTTTTTTTTAACATTTATTTATTTTTGAGACAGAGAGAGAGAGAGCATGAACAGGGGAGGGTCAGAGGAAGAGGGAGGCATAGAATCTGAAACAGGCTCCAGGCTCTGAGCTGTCAGCACAGAGCCCAACGCGGGGCTCGAACCCACAGACCGCGAGATCATGACCTGAGCCCAAGTCGGATGATTAACCGACTGAGCCACCCAGGCGCCCCTAGGGTCTGTCTTTCGACTGAAATTGTTTTAAATTATCTTATCATAGAATAGGACACATCTTTAACGCTTCCCAGTAATGTTTTGTATGGCTATAAATCTAAAATGGCATTTATTTTTCCATGTTATCATTCACTTTTATTATAAAAATCAATTACTTCTCACTAAAATTAGACACAGAATTGTAGTTCTCATGATTAAGCCCTTTATATTTTAAAACATTAAATTTTACAAAAAGTGAAAACTGTTTTTATACTAACAAATATTCAGCAGATATACAGATACGTGAAACCCCCATTTCTGTTATATCTTGCTTCTGTGTCTTATTGCAATTTGGATAAAAAATGTGTCCTTCATTTTGCCCACCTTACCAGGAAACCTGTAGTTTAAATGCACTTAGTGACCCAAGGAACAGTAAAGAAAAAGCTAGCACACGTTGAAAATCAAAATTGCTAGCTATTGATATTATTTGCGATTTAAATTAAAAACTCAAATCTGTGACCACAGAGCAAATGAATTTCCTACATGGTATACCTAATCAGCAATAAGTTGCTTATGACCCTACACGTTTCTATGAGATTTGATTCAGTCTTCCTCCTTGGCTCCTATTGAACTTGTATTACAGGTATTAGGATGATTTGTTAAGTGTATTACTTTTTGACTTCTTGGTTTAGTTCTAGTGTATCACCTCCAAAATAGGTTGTAGATGTGTTTTTCATTTATTCATGCATGTGTGCATGCATATGTTTATTAATTCTACAAATACATTCTATGACTGCTATCATATGCTATACTTTATTCAAGGTACTGGAATTACAAAAGTTAATGAATCATAAAAATAAAGAAAAGAGTTGCCCACATAAAACTTATGCTTTGTGGTGAAGGGAGATAAATAGAAAATAAACAAAATATGTATATAAATTATATAGTAAGGTAGAGTTTAATAAGCATTATTAAAAAATAAAGACAAAAAGAAGATTGTGTAGCACCACAATATAGAGAACTGTTTGCAATTTCAGTAGGATGATTAGGGAAGTCTGTGTTAGTTTCCCTATGATAGTATAAGGGGATAGGAGGTAGCATAAGAGGGTATGAGAAGGACACATGGGTGTGGTTGGAGCCAAAGGAAGTCTGGCTTGATCTAAGCCAGACAAGTGAGTTAGGCAAAACCTTTTAAATAGAGAAGAACCTTGAGTTTTGAAGAAAAAAAAAAAAAAAAAAAAGAGCAAGCTTTGCCTAGGTGAAAGATTAAAATAAAGACAGAAAGGTATCTATTGACATGACAATATAATTCTTCTTTAGTCATATAAACATAGACAGCCATAGTTACTTTGCTTTAAGATTGTCCATACATATACTTGCATTATATTGAAGAAGTAATTAATGAAAATCTAGACATTGGTCTGTTTCTATTTCATTTCTGTGAATTTATTCTTCCAAGACAGGTTGATATTCCTTCTAGCTTGTCTGCATGGCAACTGATCATTACTATGGATTGTTGTTATGGCGCTTTGCAAAGAGAAGGGATGAATCAGACATAATGAAAGCTTAAAGAGATAGATTTAAGGTGGTTGCTTAGAAAACTAAAATATCAAATACTAGTTCTTAGGGGGAAAAAAAAGTTTTTCTTAAACAGTTGATCACAATCATGTTGGCCAAAATCCACTGGTGAAATTTTAAGATCTAGTAGATTATCCTAGCTCCTCATTTACCACCAAGACTTGTGGAGAGTTTCAGAGTGAAAGAGGAACATCCTGGGGCTATCTCCATTCCCCATTGTGATTTATGCTATAAGAATTCTCATAACCCTAATCAGAATCTGGAACAATTCAATGTAAGTCACTACCTGGAAAAGATTAGAATCCCCAATATCAGCTTATTCAAATTCCACTTTCTTATAATTATATGTTTGACACTTGGCAGAGTTTTGGGAGGCTGGGGAAAGCTGAAAATCACCACTTAGAAGTACCATGCTTAAGCCTTTAGAAAGGCCATATTCAAATATGCCTTGTGTCCTTTTTATTACATTATAGGGCCCTATTCTGCCTCATACTCATAAGTTTTGTCTACATAATAAATGCTTTTCATTATGGATTCAGATTAATGCTTCATAAAAAAATCACAGGGCAATCCAAAATATCAACTAGGTAGCATAGGTCAATTCCTCACTGCTCTAAAGACTACCATTATATTGGAATCCATTACCCCATCTTAAAAACAGTTCTAGGGGTCAGTAGTAGCAATCAATCAGATACTAACTTCTCTTTCCCCTTTTAAAACTTTGAATATTCTTCTCTAGCCCTTCACTCCTGCTATGTCCTATCTCTTCACCACTAAGATATTGCCAGCATAAAATGATACTTCGGTTCTGCTTAAATTCTCTTGAATGTTTTCTTTTTTTCCTTGCCCTGTCTCTGTAAAATGTTCACACAGAGCCGACATGCCTACTGTTCCAAGGGATCATTCAAAAAACCAGCAGACTGTAAACTGAATGGACTCTTATCTCAGAAGGATGAAGGACAGAGCTGGCCTGCTGGGATTTGAAGTGTTGGTTCCAGGGAGTCTAGATATTTCAAGCCAGACGCTTACACAACCCATTTCTCTCTGCCCTTATGACCGAATGCACTAATTCATTTACCATTCAAAGTGTCCTTCCATAATTTATGCCACACACTGACATGTATTTAACTCTCTAAAATACCTTGAATGCAATTTGTTTCAAAGACAGTATACACAATAAACCATAATGCATTTTTTAAGAGGCATCACGGAATAAAAATAAATATAAATTGAAGAAAAATGCTTATTAATAAGCACTTATATGACACTTCATGTTTACCGATGGTTTTACAGTCATTTTTTTATTAGTTTAATGTGTCAAGTCTCTCTGGGCTCAAAGTGCTAGTTAAGTACATCTCTGGACTTTATCCCCCTGGAGTCTAGACTTGTGGGTCAAATGTTGCAAAGACAGTCTTTCTGGAAAAATTGTACTTTAAAGTTATTAAAGAAATTTTAATGTGATGGATGAGAGTGCACCCAAGACATAGTTTTCACTTAAATGTCTGATTTTGAGAAAGTAAGGAGAATAAATACATACAGCTATTAATAGCCTTATATGCAAAGCTGCATCTTATGTTAATATAAGGGTTTTGGTTAGCCCACTTGGCTTCTTGCCCATATTTGTAGAACTACATCTTACATGATAGCATCCATGGGGGCAGTGAAATGCTTCCTGTGGTTCTAGTATAAAAGCACACCTAATGAGCTATGTATTTTGTTCCATGTCAGGGATACTACTGGAAATTGTCACTGTTCCGGAAATGTTCCAGACTCCAAACTGATGGCCTATATATTTTGATCTCATGGTGTAATTAATACTATTTAATCCTTCTAAATACTGTCGACTGCCAGTAAGTTCTGTAGGAAAAAAAATTATCCTTTCAGGAAAGTTTATTAGATAGAACCTAAGGGCAGATATTAACACAGTGAAGTTGCACAATAGGTAAATGATAGTGTCTCAGATAGGTATTCCTCAAAATTCCGGTATTTGTATATCATCTATATTCTGATATTCATTGCTGACAATATTTTATTGATATATTTGACATTATTTCAAAAGTAAATCTAAGAAGTCTTCAAATATATTTTGGTTGAGAAAACTTTCAAAGAAATTTTCAAAGAAAATGGGGTGCCTGGGTGGCTCAGTCGGTTAAGCATCCAACTTTTGATTTAGGCTTAGGTCATGATCTCACAGGTGATGGGTTCAAGCCCTGCGTTGGACTCCATGCTGATAGAGTGGAGACTGCTTGGAGATTCTCTCTCTCCCTCTCTTTCTGCCCCTTTCCCCCACCTCTCAAAGTAAATTAATTAATTTAGAAAAAAAAAACAAAACACAGGGGCGCCCAGGTGGCTCAGTTGGCTGAGCTGCCGACTTCAGTTCAGGTGATGATCTCATAGCTGGTGGGTTCAAGCCCTACTTCGAGTTCTGTACTGACATCTTGGAGCCTGGATCCTGCTTTGGATCTGTATTTCCCTCTCTCTCTGCCCCTAACCCACTTGCATTCTGTCTCTGTCTCTCTCAAAAAGCAAATAAACATTAAAAATTTTTTTCTTAAAAACCCTGATGATTATTTAATTTAAAAAAAAAAAAGAAACAAAACACATTTTCAAAGAAAGTCAATATCAACAAGTAATTTACATTGGCATGTGATCTTGATTTGTTCAATTAATCTTTATAAGGTATATTTTTACAATCACTTTAAAATTTTTGAATAAAATCACATATGGATTTCATGATTAGTGAAAAAATAAAACTCTCAAAACCTACTTAATACTCAGAATATCATTTTGATTTTGTGATTTTTGGTTAGGATAAAATTGTGCCTCATTACCTCTCTATAAATATTGCAACTATATGAAGTTTAAAAAAAAATCATATCCGGTGTGAACTGTACCAAAATAAGCAAATGAAGGCAGCAAAATCAAGAGAGGTCATTTGGGGAAGCTTCATAAAGAAACTTTTAATGAAAAACTGTCTACAGTCTTTAATGTGTTCAACACAAATAAATAAATTTATTCTTTCTTAAATTCAGCTAGTGTGCCTTTAATATTTGTAACATACTATGTATTCAGCTTCTGAAAGAAATGGAAAGAATTGGCGTTAACTGAGGGATGAGTTGGGCTCTTTTTATATGCTGCTTCATGTGGTCGAATCTTGCAATCCTGACACAAGGTAGGTAGGCAGCAGTGGTCCCCATGCTACAGATAAAAAACCTGAGACCAAGAAAGTTAATTTATATCATTACAGGAGGTTGTAGAAGCAGCTAAGTGGGACTTAACTTTGTCTGATTCCAAATCTATGCTCTTTCTACAATGGCTGTGGCCTCTTCAATTTGGAGTCTCCCCTGCAGACTACTGTACTTCAGTATTTTTTTATGTTTATTTATTTTTGAGAGAGACAGAGAGAAACAGAGCATGAGTGAGACAAGGGCCGAGACAGAAGGAGACACAGAATCCAAAGCAGGCTCCAGGCTCTGAGCTGTCAGCACAGAGCCCAATGAGGGGCTTGAACTCATGAACAGTGAGATCATGACTTGAGATGAAGTCATACACTTACCCAGCTGAGCCACCCAGATTCCCCCGTACTTCAGTATTGAAGTAAAAACAAAAACAATAATATATTAGGTATGTGTGTATGGAGAGAGAGAAAAAGAAAGTTTGAGAGACAGGGAGAGAAAGACCCCATGCTAATCCTAGGGACTTTAGGCAAAAAGATGTTGATTCCTTAAAGAGGTAGAATCCAGAAATATTTATTATAATGATCACTTTAGGAGGTTCTAATACAAGTGGTGGTGTAACTTTGAGAAATGGGACACTCTTATTTTTCAATATCTTCTGTTGTCATTGGTGTTTGTTTCAGTTATGATTGCTGTGTAACAAATTATTTAGAAGCATAATAGCTTAAAACGAAAACAAAGATTTAATATCTGTCAGGATTTCTGTGGGTTAATAATTCGGGAGAGGTTCAACTGGGTGGTTTTAGCTTGGGCACTGCGAGGGGTTGTAGTTGTATGGTGAATGTGGCTGAAGTTCTCTCAAAAGCATCTTTCCTTACATGACTGGTGCCTCATTTGAGAAGACACAAATAGCTAAATCTCCTCAGGCATCTCCTTTGTTGTTTCTTCACACGGTCTCTCTAGGATGGCATCTGTAGGATGAACAGATTTCTCACATGGCTGTCAAGTTCCCAAAGTTGATGTCTAAGAGACAGAGCGAGGCAAAAGATGTCTCATTTTATGAACAAGCCTAGAAATCCTCATAGTATCACTTCTATTGTTTGGAGGGGTCACAAGTCTCTGCTCAGACTGAAGAGGAAGAAACCTAGACCTAGTCACTCAAGCTTCACTACCCAACCAAGTTACTATGATACACAGTAGATAACAAAATTGTACAATAATTTATCTGAGATGTCATAAATTGGGATACAAATAAGTTATGATGAATGTATGGATGGGAGCATTTTAATAGGTTAGTTAAAGCAAAGTAAAACTACCTAAGACAAAAGCCCAAACTTCCTGATTTTATGCCTCAAGAGATACGATCATAACTTGTAGACTTTCCTAGGGCACTGCATTTGTTGGCAGACCACCTGAATCTCTGGAAGACGCAATATCACAGGCCTCATGGTCTTTACCATGGAAATGTGGATGCACTGAAGGCCTGCTTAGCACATATATAAATACTCTATAATTTAAAGCTTGACATTGTAAATGTCTCTGATGGAACAATTATGTCTTTGTACATTAAAAAAGAAATCTGTTCTCAATTCAAAAAGATGATAGAAAACATGTCTCAGCAACCCTTACCTATGCATATATGTGTTGTGTGTGATATACCAGCCTGGATCCCAACTAATTTAACTACAGAGTTTATTGAAGGGATTATGTGGTGCCAGCAGAGTGAAGAGAATCCATCAGTGGTAGTGAAGCTCTAAAGAGGAGCAAAACATGCAGCCATTACTACTCCAAGCCTGAAGGCATAGGTAAGGAAATGACGTCAATGGAACCCAGAGAAAAGTGGAACCATAAGATTGGGGTCACCAGCAAGGAGCCCTGGCTATAAAAAGAGGTAACCACTGTTTAAAACAGCAAGGGAGTGAAGGGCAGGTGGAATAATACCCTGGACTCTCTCTTTCTCTCCACCTTTATTCTCTTGCTGTCTTACATTGGCCAAACCCAATAAAAATTCAGAGAACAAGAGAGCACAAGTGAGGAATTTGTAGATAAGCAGCTTCCTGGAGTAAAGAGGAGGGGAGAGGAGTCCAATAAATGGTCCCAAGAGACAAGTGGAGAGTAATCCACTCTGGCAAACCGAGATTCACTAATAAGAGGCATATTTTAGATAAAATTTTAATCTCAACTCCCTTACTTGCCTGGGAAAGTAACTAAATTGCCAGAGATGATGGCCAATGATGAGGTGTTCTCCATAGCATGTAATCCAGCTAAGATTTTTCTTTACCATTTTTTCCTTTCCTGATCACAACTGGAGAGGAAATTATGTCTTATGTTTGTACTGACTAACAGCCAGGGAAATTCAGTAATAATTAACTTCACCAAAGAAATCGGTAAAATTTTTCTTGATCCATTTTATAAAGCCAATTCCCCTTTCTTAATAGGTGACTGGACCATATAACAGGACAGAGACAATCGAAGACTTGTGTGGAGATTCTGGAATGAGCTATGAAGGCATTGCAAGCTGGAACCCAGTTTGTGGATGCCTATATCACTCCTGTTGACACCGGCATCTACTTATTTAAAAGTGAAATGCTGTTTCCTAAAGTTACTTTTATTTTTATAAAACCCATCAGAGAAAAACCCCATATCTAGTAGGTAAGGGAGAATGGTAGGAAGAAATCTTAATTTTTGTTCAGGTATAAGAGTAAATCCATGCTGTCCAATGACTACTCTCAAAAGGACCACAAAAATTGAGAGACCAACACAAGAAAATATATCTCCTGAAGTTTATATCGAAATACAAGACCATATTTGAAAGTTTACAGATAATAATTATTTTTAATACAAAGATAGATTAAGAGATAACTTAGACAAAAATAAATATAGTATTTTTGTTGACTGTTTTTAAAACATATGTTGTCTCTGGCTTTAGTGACATTAGTATAGTCTAATCCAGATTTATTAAACTGTGTAACTAGGACCTATATTTAACATAGAAAATATAATCCAATCAGAAAGTAAACAACAACAAAAGACAAATCTCACCAAGAAGTTTATCCCTTATCTAATTCTGATGGAAATATGTATAATCACTTATACATATTGCCTTTGAAATTATTTCATCAAATTAGTGAAATTGTTTTATCAAAGAGGTATAATGCCTGACAGTTTTACTGTTAAATATAATTCTCATTAATTAAGGTTTTTTCAGATCATGATAGCATATATGTGTGTTTTATTTATGTAGCTATGCATACATTATTATGTATTTACATGCAGAAAACTAATATAAAAATGGTGCATGCACATACATACATATTAAATGGGATATAGCATTGTTGCAGGCTTTACATTGTTTACTGGTCAACTTAATGTCACTGTGAGTCCTTTAGCAGGATTGATGGCCTTTGGTGGGGAGAGGCATCTATACTCTTCCAGAACAAATCCCAAGAGATCAGCTACTACAACTTCTAACACTTTATTATTGGTTAATTTGGGGCTTCTTTCACTCAGATGACATAGTTAGAAGGATGTCACTGCACAGATCAATACCTAGTGCCTTGCCATTGATGTGCCCGTTACCTTAAACAACAGCTGTGTCTACAACCATCTCCTGAGTAGTCAGGATACTAATTATTGTAAGCATGCTATACTTGGAAAGTGACTCTTCAAGAAAATTCTGACCTCTTCATGTAAAACTCGGACAGCTTACTGCACACTCAGCAAGAGCTTTTGTGGTTTGCTTCCTGACAACCTAGACTTTATCTCTCTATTGTCAAACGTGTGCAAAAGATCCCATTCACAGTGAAATTAAAATGCACATGTAACACAGCTTTAAGCAATAAGAACAGATCATGAATATATTAAAAGTAGATGACGGCTGAAAATCTGATGTTTTCTATTTATAGTTATGCTAAAATTTTCCCCATATAGCTTCTACCTACTTTTTGGCATTTACTTTTATAGGAAAAAAAAATAAGTTATACATATAGACGGATATATTTGAAAATAATACATTGTTATTAACATTTTTCTCTCAAAAGTTCTTCAAAGGAATCATTCCTCATTTTTTTTAATTTGTAAGAATTCAAACCGTTGGATGCAACATGGTCTAAAATATCTTGCTTACATTTTCAATGTAAATTTAAATAAATGTCCTATCATATATATATGAAATACTAACCATAAGTTTCATAGGAGAGAGTGAAAAAGTAGCAAGAAATATGGCTAGTTCCATCCCACATAAATTTTGTGGGATCAAGGATAAGCCATTAAAATGGTTGTACCTTTAAAATTTATATAAAAATAATCATGTATACGATAAAAATTATAACTAATTATATATATCAATTATATAACAACTTTTATGTCTTTGACTTGTCTTTCACTTAATTTGTTTTAATATAAGAAATTATACTAAATTAGGAATGCTTGGGTAGCTCAGTTGATTAAGCATCCAACTCTTGGTTTTGGCTCAGGTCGTGATCTCACAAATTTGTGGGTTCGAGCCCCTCATCAGACTCTGTGCTGACAGTGTGGAGCCTGCTTGGGATTCTCTTTCTCTCCCTCTCTCTCAGCAACTCCCATTCACTCTCTCTCTCTCTCTCTCTCAAATAAATAATAAATAAATTTTTTAAAAATAAAGTATATTGTATGATTTCCATGTGACCATTATTCTAGTATTTGAATATATTGCCCTTTTAGCCATTGATTCTAGCTGTCAAGATTTCTTACATTAATATCTGTTAAAAATAATAAAATATAGTCCTAATAGCCAATGTATCTTGGCCTGTTTCTAATTGATTTATAAATTCATTTAATTATTATTATATAATTTACATAAAATTAAATACACAGATCTTAGGTGCTTAGGTAAATGAATTTAGATAATTTTGTATACCCATGTGATTGTTACCCAAAACCAGGCATATAACATTTCCATTGACCTAGAAATTTTCCTTATGCATATTTCCAATCAAGACATGCATTCCTGAAGGTGACACTCTTCTGATTCCTTTCACCATATACTAATTTTGCCTGTTCTTGGAGCCCATACAAATAAACTCATAAACTATTTAGCATTTGTGTATGTGATTTCTTTTGTTTAATACATCTTTGAAGCATTTCCAGACATTTGTGTATTATTTTTTCATCAATATTTTATATTTGAATAAACTAATTTGTTAATCCATTTTGCACCTGATGGATCTTTAGTGATTTTTAGGTTCAATCTGCTATAAATAATAATACTCTAAACATTCTTGTAGATTCTTTTAGTGGACATCTTGAGTAAATGCCTAGGAATGAAATTGTCCTCTCTCTCTCTGTCTCTCTCTGTATCTCTTTCTCTCTGTCTCTGTCTCTCTCTCTTTTTTTCACCCTCTCTCTTCTTCAATTCATTTTGATTGGGTTTGTTAATTGTATTAATCTTTTCAAAGAACCAACCTTTGGACTTGATTTTCATTATTGCTTTATCTTTCTTACATTGTTTATTTCCATTCTTATTTTTATTACTTTCGTTTTTTTCTAAAAGCCTTTGGGTTTAATTTGCTCTTCTTTACCTGACTTCTTTTTTTTAATGTTTTTAATGTTTATTTATTTTTGAGAGAGACAGAGAGACAGCGCAAGTGGAGAGGGGCAGAGAGAGAGGGAGACACAGAATCCAAAGCAGGCTCCAGACTCTGAGTCAGCACAGAACCCTACATGGGGCTCGAACCCACCAACCATGAGTTCTGAACTGATCTGAAGTCGACGCTTAACTGACTGAGCGACCTAGGTTCCCCGACCTGACTTCTTAATGTACAAGCTAAAGTTGTTAATTTTTAACACATTTCTTCTTTAGAATGGGGGTAGAGCCATAAACTTTCTTCTAAGCACTACTGTATCTGAATTTTAATATGTTGTGTTTATATCATTCAAGTAGAAGTATGTTCTGATTTTTTTCATAATTTTTTCTTTGTATTTTATATGTAAGCCCTCTAAGATTAACATAGAGTTAATTATTGTGAGGGAAGGTTAGAGAACCATTTCTGCCCATATAGATATCCACTTTGCTAAAACAAAAACAAAAACAAAAACAAAAACAAACTAGTCTTTCCCAATTAAAGTACTTTGGCATATTTATCAAAATCACTTGACTATATATGTGTGAGTCCATTTCTGTTCACTGATCAATATGTCTGTCCTTACACCTGTCATACTACTATTTTTATAACTATACCTTTACAGTAAGCCTCAATACCTCGTAATGAGTCCTTCATCTTTTTTTTTTTTCCAAAATTGTTTTGGCTATTCTACTTCTTTTGCATTTCCATATGGTTTTAATCAGCTTGTCAGTTTCTATGTTGCCTTTTTCTTTCTTTTTACTTTGAATGAAAAAATATTGTATTGTGTGAGGAAAAGAACTTGAGCATATTTTTTCCTCTGTCTTATATAATTAGAAAAAATTTATGTTATGATGGATTTTGCTAAAAGGCGAAAAATACTCCCTCCTTGCAAGTGTGTCTACTTTTTCACACTAAATAACTATAATTTCACTTAAATAAATGTAGTTTATTTAAAATTTTAAATAACTATTTTTATTTAGTTTAATTTCTATTTAGTTTCTTTATGTAATCTATAATTTACATATCATATATACTAAAAAATAATGTGATTTTATAAGACAGGGAATAAGTTACAACATTTTCTCATGGAAAAATAAGGTAATAGCTTTTTCACCTTAACACTTTTTTCTGTATGCTCTATTTTCATAAAAAGAATTAGGCTTTCTTTGAGGTGCCTGGTCAGTTGGTTAAATGTCTGACTCTTGATTTCAGCTCAGGTCATGATCTCACAGTTTGTGGGTTCAAGGCCCGCATTGGGCTCTGTGTTGACAATGCAGAGCCTGCTTGGGATTCTCTCTCTTCCTTTCTCTGCCCATCCTGTGTGCTGGCTCTCTCTCTCTCTCTGTCAAGATAAATAAATGAAATTGGAAAAAAAATGAGCCTTTCTAAAGAAGGTTAGATATATTAAGTTGCTCATTCATGGTACTCTATTCTGGACTTTCTATTTTGTTCATTGATCTGTCTTGTTAGTTCTATGTCAGTACCACAATGTTTTAATTACAATAAATTTTAAACATTTTAAATATCTAACAGAGCTATTTCCTTCAACCCTCTCAATTCTCTTCTCTTTTAGAATTTCCTGGCTATTTTCTATATGCATATATACCACATAGATATAAACACAAATACACAGGTGCAGAGATTTCTATCAACCCTAATATGCTACCTGCATGATAACATTGGCTTGAATCGTTGTGTTACAACTATCTGCATCCACTCCTATAGCTATCTCTCCCCATAACGTGACCAAAGCACTGGAAGGCTCACCCAAAAAAATATTCTATCATTGGTTATATAATTATGCAATGAACTCATTACTTTATCCAACTAAATAATGCTTCCTTAATATTGAAGTTCAAACTCCCCCATCCCTGAGTATTCTGCTACACTGAGGGAAAACTTTTGAATCTGAGACTTGAAGACTGAATAGGAATTAGCCAGGCAAAGGGAAAGGAGCAGATGAAGCCCTGAACAGATGATAGAACCACAGGAAATGGGGCGCCTGGGTGGCGCAGTCGGTTAAACGTCCGACTTCAGCCAGGTCACGATCTCGCGGTCCGTGAGTTCGAGCCCCGCGTCGGGCTCTGGGCTGATAGCCTGGAGCCTGTTTCCGATTCTGTGTCTCCCTCTCTCTGCCCCTCCCCCGTTCATGTTCTGTCTGTCTCTCTCTGTCCCAAAAATAAATAAAAAACGTTGGGAAAAAAAAAAATTAAAAAAAAAAAAGAACCACAGGAAATGCCTACATTTTGGGGTTGGGGGTTGATAAGGAGAATTAGTTGAGGAATCACATAGAGGGTGGACACACAGGTAGTAAGTAGTTTGCATTCTGAAATTCCTTGAATTCTAATGGAGATGGAATCAAGGCAATGGGTGCAAGATCAAGCACGCCAAAGTGCTAACAAGAGGTCAAGGAGTTGAAAGCTGTGGTCATCAATTGTGTGATGATAAACACAGTTGTAAGTTTCAAAAGATTTGTTTCACATAGAAACAAATTTGTTTCAGTAAGGCCAAATTACAAATGCTACTTGTAGGTAGAAAGAAGGTACAAATTACTCTTTCAAAAATGTTGATGGTTGGGACACCTGGGTGGCATTAAGCCGTTAAGCATCCAACGTAGGTTCAGGTCATGATCTCATGGTTTGTGAGTTCAAGCCCCACATTGGGCTCTGTGCTGACAGCTCGGAGCCTGGAGTCTGCTTCAGATTCTGTGTCTCTCTCTCTCTCTCTGCCCCTCATCCACTAGCACTCTGTCTCTCTCTCTCTCTCTCTCTCTCTCTCTCAAAAATAAATAAACATTAAAAAAAATGTAAATGTTGATGGCTAAAGGAAGTAAAGCAATAAGTTAATAGCTTGAAGAATTAAATGGGTTGCAAGCATCTTTTGTTTTTACTGTATAAAACATCTAACCATGCTCTAAGCATTGTAAAAAATCGACACAGCAAAGAGAGTAAAAAACTGAAATAAGTCTGAATTAACTGTCAGTCCAAAGAAACTGAGTGATGGTCTTCAAAATGAGACGAACCTTGGCTTTTACTTCTACCTCTTCATAGCTACTCTCAATCTCTATCCCTCTGTGTGTAAAATCTGGAAACAATCACCTTCCTGCGGGGTTTAGTAATGGGCCCAAACTTTACCTAGCACCAATTAAAGTTGCTAAAGAGATGTTCAGTAAAATGTAGAGTGGGTTGTCTTGGCCCACTGATGGTAAAAATCAGAACAGGTATGCCAGTTTTAGATTTTGAGCTGAGAGAAGTTAATGGGATCAGGTGTCAAACTCAATTTTCTCAGTATGGGAGATAAGTAAATCTGCTGAGGGTCAGGTATTATAGAAAGTGAAGAAGGCTGGGAAAAGTTGCTAGAAAAAAATTAGTTGGAGATCAATAAATAATTAATTAAAAACTGCTGAGTGGTTGTAAAAGTACAAGTTGTATCAGAATATTTCTTGAGATTCCCATCTCTGTCCACTGAATCAATAGGCTGTCTATGTTACTGCTAAACGAGATTTCCAAAGTATTAGAAGCTCATACCAAAAGACACAACACAGAATTTTCATTCCAAACTTGTCTGGATTGGCTGAAAATTGCCTATAAATTTTACATGAGATAGGGGATAATTTCTCCTTATAAGATCATTTTTGTTCATAAGAAAAAGCACGTATAAGAACTTGTACACAAAGCCTGTTATAAAAACAATATAGATTGTATATTTGTTTTGTTTAATTCTAATTGTATATATGTGTTTGTGGATGTACGGATCATACAGATCACTGCTTGGGATATGAGATCTGAAATCACCTATCTGCATCAAATCATCTGTCGTGGACTGAATGTTTTATCTGCCAAAATTCATAAGTTGGAATCTAATCTCCCATGGGATGGTATGTGGATGTGGAGCCTTTGGGAGATAATTGTGTTTTAAGGGTGGAGCCCTCTTGAATGGGATTAGTGCCCTTAGAAGAGAAGACCAGAAAGCTAGCTTGCTCTGTCTGCCCCTTGAGGACACAGCAACAAGATAGCCCTGTGCAACCAGGAGGAGGGCCCTCACCAGACACAGAATTGACTTACACCTTGATCTTTGATTTCTCAGCCTCCAGAATCATGAGAAATAAATTTCTTTTGTTGATAAACCACCTCATTTATGCTACTTTGTTAGTAGTCTGAACTAAGACACAATCACATAGAGAAATGTATGTAATAACTTGAATGTTCTCAATCAAGTATCCCTGGAATGTTTGAAAATCCACCTGTAAAACAGCTAGAGGACGTTATTATTATTATTAGCATTTGAGTTACAGACTAATAAAACTAAGGTATATTTTCAGGCTACTTTACCTAGTTAGATCATGATTCTCAACTAGTAGAGCACAGTGGCTTTATGGAGTCCTTGGCTTATATCTAGGCTCTGTCTGCTACTCATGTGAACTAAATTCCTCAGTTCTTCAGTTTCTCTATCTGTAAAATTTAAAATAATAATAGTGTTTACCTCCTAAGGATATTAGGAAGATGACAACTTATATTCACATAAACTGTCTAATTTAGATATTAACTACCATTATTCTACCACTATTTGTATTATCAGTTATAGCTCTTCTGCACCCTGACCCAAATCACAACTCTAAATGTTGTCATAAATTTCAAATTTGTGCCCTCAGCTACAGGGAAAATAAAGAGGCCATGATTGAACCAACGTATCCATTTCCAATATGTGAAAATACCTTAGACTGCAAGCACTATGCACAAAGGATTATGGTAAAAGTGAACTCTCTATCAAGATATCAAATATTTATAATCATATGATCTGTAGCTGGATTACAATTACAATCTTGGATTCGTGATAATCTCACTAATATTGAATTCTATGTTCAGTAAGTGACAACTATTTTATTTATTATTATAACTACTAGCTAAAAATTACAAAAGGAAAAATGAAGCAAATAGGTTTCTTTGAAATGATCGTGGACCACAAAAGCAGTTTCTTTTTTACAGAGGCTCAGAAAAGTTCATTGATTCACCTATACTAGCAAAACAAGCAAGCAGTAGAATGGAAACTAGAATTTAAGTCACATGACCCTGAATTTAATGTTCCTTAACAATGTGGCCATCTAAATAGCAAAGTATTTCATTGTGTATAAGTTTAGAATTTACAAACTGACCTAACACCTGATCTCTTGTGATTTTCACAACAAATCTGTGATATGAGTGTGCCAGGGTTTATTGCCAATACATAAATATTTTGAAAATTTGGAAAGAGAGACTCTCAGGACCCACCCATATTACTACAGCTAGTAAGTGATAGATCCAGTTAAACTAACACACATACGCACACACACGTGCACACACACACACTGCTGCTAGTTTGAATGTGTGTGTTTGCTAAAATTCATATGTTGAAATCTCAATGCCCAGTGTGATGTTATCTGGAGGTGGACACTGTGGGCAGGGAGAGGGGTGGTGATTGAGTCTTGAGAGCAGAGCCCTCATGAATAAGATTAATGCCCTTGTAAAAAGAGACCCAGGAGAGCTTCCTTGCCCCTTTCACTATGTGAGGATCGAATGAGAGGTCTGCAGCGACCCAGAAGAGAGTCGTCACTAAACCCTGCTGGCTTCCCGATCTAGGACTTCCAGACTCCAGAAACGTGAGAAATAAATTCCTGTTGTTTATAAGTTACCCCAGTCTGTGATATTTTGTTACAGCACCCCAAATGGATAAAGACACACACACGAAAACAAATGAACATAAATAATAAAAACCCCACTGGCCTCCCCATTTACAACATGGCTTTAATTGTTATATAATGCTTGGGCATCAAGAATTAAATTCTGTAATTAGCAAACATATGAAGCATGAACAGCTAAATTTTTTTAAAAAGTGTTGAAATTTAGAATTCAATGGAATTTCAAGTAAGAGCAGCTTAGGCCTGCAGGCTGTCACTTCACATCTGAAACAACGATTCCCACTGTTTTTCTAGTTGACACAATTTATTAAAACCTCTCAACATATACAAAATAAAATTATGATAAGCCCCCAAATCCAACACAGAAAGCCTAGCATGAAACATTGAAGTCATAATTTACCTCAGAGAGTCAGGAAAAAGAAACCTGAGAAAAATGAGAAAAGTTCAAAAAAGTCATTTCAACATCCCAGTAGAGTTAAAGACCATTTTCAAGTATTCCCGTTCAGATGTTTTTATAATTGCGTGGATCCTACAGTGCTGCACATTCTACCAGTTCTCAAGTGGCTATACCCAGAAGGTGGTGACTGTTTCTGACTGGCTGCTTGCTTGCTTTTATTTTCATTTCCTGTGCGAGACTGGGATTGCCGTTTGGGGACAGTTAAATCTCCTTCAAGCATAAGAATCATTTGTCCCATGTGGAGGCAGCTTCAATGAATAGCTTTCCATTTCTTCTTATTCATCCTGACTTTACAATTGGGATGCTTAGCATGATAAGATTTCATTTGGTACCCCCCTCTGCATCACACCGCTTTCTTTCTGGTTACTCAGGCCAAAATTTGGAGGATCATGGTTCAGATGGCATTTGGCAGGGACTGTCATCTGTCGACTGGGTTCGTCTCTGTGCTGTGTGCTTCTTGATTATTTGTGTGTTGTTAAATATGCCTCATAGATCTCAGGGGTGTGGGGGCATGTATCAGTACAGCACTGATATATGAAAAAGTTTATGTCTTTTATTTTGTCAGCAAGATAAAATTTTAAAAATGGGATCCATTTCTTGATAACAATTTCACAGTTCTCTTTCCAGTCAAGAAATGCCTCCTGATCTAATGGCTGAGCATCTGATACAAATTAGCTGTAAGCTGTGCATTATGGTCCAAATGCATGTATTTGCATTTTCCAAAGCTATAGGTTTTCATTTGATATTAGCAGTGAAACAAAAGCAAACACTCATTGAAAAACTAATAAAATTAAAGGTGAACACTACACCAATGAGATAATTCAGAGGGCAGAAAAAGTAACTAGAGGTAATTTTCTTTTGACCAGACAACTTTTATTAAGATCACAATTGAAATGGTTGTCACAGATATAAATTTTTAGAATGCGTAGCTTGTAACTATAGACCAGAGGCTTTCATCTTTGAAAAGTTGGATTTAACACTTTACATCTGAAAAGGTTTCCATAAAAGGGGTGACGCTTAAAACAATTCCTCAAGGTTAAGCAGATATTCTCCAAAAAGTAACTATCAGTGGACAGGAGAAAAAAAAATCCATGATAAGGATACATATCCTAGAAAGGCAGGGAAATGTAACAAGACATGTTGAGTTAAAAAAAAATGAGAATTTTTCTATTTGTTTTTGTGATGTGGAAAAAGCAGTTAAGGAAGATGATGCTGAAAATACAGTTGCAGTCATATCTTAAAAGTCCATGTATATTAATGAGTTTGGAAATTTTTCTCTGATCGTTAGGCAGTTAAGTTTTTATTTATTGGGTTTTTTTTAAACAGATGAGTTTGTTCAACATTATACTTTAGAAAAATATTTGACAATCATATGAAGGATACTTTGGATTAGGAGAGATTGTGATGAACATACTGTTTGAGGCCTCTGCCATAATCCGTACAACAAATGTTGAACTGAATGAAAACAGAAGTAGAGATGGAAAGGAGAGAAAATGTAAGATATTTATGAGGTCACGCTGATGAACCTTGGAGACTGACATGGAGTGTAAGAAAGGAAGGAGTCAAGAATAAAGCACACGCCAAGCTTGTGAAACATAAAGAATGTTGGGGCACCTGGGTGGCTCAGTCGGTTAAGTGTCTGACTTTGGCTCAGGTCATGAACTCATGGTCCATGAGTTTGAGCCCGGCGCGGGGCTCTGTGCTGACAGCTCAGAACCTGAGGCCTGCTTCAGATTCTGTGTCTCCCTCTCTCTGGCCCTCCCCTGCTCATGCTCTGTCTCTCTCTCTCAAAAATAAAGAAATGTTAAAAAAAATTTTAAAGGAATATTTACATTTATCAGGAGCTATAGGATATGGGACGAATGAGGTGAACACATTTGGGAGTTGGAAGGCTGTCTTCACTTGAGAAATATGGACACAGTATACCGTGTGCTAGAAGCTGGATTATAGGATTTGAACAAAGCAACTAAAGAGGGTTGGAAATACAGACTTGGAGGCACTGTGCTCCAAATGACAGTTTATATCGTAGAACTGCCAGTAAGTTTCCATGGAGATCACACAGAGTGGGAAGAGAAGTAGGCATGGGACGGAGGGGACAGAACAGTGGACAACCAGGATGTATGCAACTCTTAGAGAAAAAGGAAGAGAACACTTGAGGCCAACAAGTGGGAGGAAGAAGCAAAATGTTTCAAAGAGAGAGCTGTAATAATTTTCTTGCAGAGGGAAAGTAAGTAAATAAGTCTTACTTCTTAAAACATTCTTTCCTTAATTATTACTTTCGTTTGGTTTTCACACGATTATGCATTTCTTCATACCCTCTCCATTTTCATTTTCTTTTATCTCCTTTATCTCTTCAAAGTTTTATCCTTGATTGTCTTTTTCTGTACTCTAAATTTGGACATTCTCCACTGCCACAGTTTTGGCTACCATGATATATTAACTCTTCCTAAATATGAATATTTGTATTCATTCAAACCCCTTACAGATGACTACTCCAGAAAGTAAAGACAAAAAATAACAACAGAGTTGGCATTTCTTCCATAGAATTTAATGTATGGAGAGAGTAATAGATACACAAGCAAATAGACTGAAATGTGGTAAGTGTGAAATGATTGTATTGGCATTTTATATGCCACTCAGGTAGAAGTAGATTTGACAGATAGTCTAGAGGAAAGGGCTTCTGGTAGAAATTCATTTCGGTTATCCTAAAAGGAAAGATTTAGGGCCTACACTAGTGATATCAGGATGCAGGAGAGTCTATGGTGACTCACAAGTGTGTGTATGTGTTACTTTGTTTCACTGTACTTGAACTTGCTGAGGTCTGAGTTGATGGTAATGACATTTACTGGCATGGCCATTCCAACAGGAGTTATAGAGCAGGTTTGACCAGAGAATGGAAGTGATATCAGTTTAGGACATGTTAGGTTTGACCTATTTTTTTAAACGTCTGGGTGGGGGCAACAAACAGGTAATTAAAAATTTGGGTCTGAAACTCAGGAGAAACTTCCTGGGGAGTTACTCCTGTGGGCATGAATGGGAATCTTTTTGGCAGATTGTGTCAGAAAAAAAAGACTGAGCACAAAAACCTACAAATTGCTGTATTTGCAAGACTGAGCCGTGATTTCAGCCTCTCTTCTGAGCTACAGACTCACAGAAACTTTATATATTCAAGTAACCACATATATTTCTAATTCAATATCTTAACCTACTTGCTCTCTTTGATAATCTATTCCACTTTATTGTGTTGTACATGCCTGTTCATATTGCAATCACTTTTCAGTTATGAATTTCTGAAACCTTGAAATGTTTTTTTTCTCTGTCCATTTGGGATTCTCACTACTCCCATTAGTTACTAGATTTTTTGATTCAACTACTATGATGTTTTCCTTGTTACCTATACTTTCCATTCCCACTGCCATTGAACTTAGCCCAAGCACTCCAAAGCTCTTGTCTGGTCTATTCCTAGTCTCCCCACCAATATACCTTTCAAGATACTCATACATTTACCTTTCCAAAATAGAGGTTGAATAGAATTGTGTACCTATTCAACATGCTGAAAAGATAGCTCTTTCTCAAAATAATAAAGTCCTGTAGTCTCAAGGTGCAAATCCTGTGATTTATGTCCCAAATTATCTTGCTATTGGGAGGCTCACCTCCCAATTCATTCCAGCAGGAATTATTAACTCCAGTCCATACCAAGTGGTGCTCCAACATCCTCTCCACCCTCCAGTTTCTGTGGCGTTGCTCTCATTGTTTTCTCCACCTAGCTGAACACTCCCCATGTTATAATCCCTGACTTAAATGTGGTGTCCATTACATCTTCCCCAATGCTTTAATCAGAAGTAATTGTCCTGTTTGCTCTCCTTTCATAGAACCTCACTTTCAGCACTTATGTAATTCTGTGTCATATTACACATAGTCCATTACATGTATCGATCCTGGACACTAATACCTTTATCTTTTATCATTCCCATTAAGACCATAACAAATAGAGTAAAGCTATTGAAGAAAAATGATTTCTGGGGCACCCAGGTGGCTCGGTCAGTTGAACACCCACTCTTATTTTTGGCTCAGGTCATGATCCCAGGGACATGGTATTGAGCCCCTCAATGGGCTCTGTGCTGAGCATGGAGCCTGCTTAAGATTCGCTTTCTCTCTCTCCCTCTTACCCATGCACGGTCTCTTTCTCCCAAAATAAAAAAATAAAAAAATATTTATATGGTTTAAAGTAAACTGGTTCAATCCTATATCAAGAATCTGAGTTAATCTCCACTACACTGGTAGGAGCTACAGTTAGCAAAGGGGCGAGGGGGACTCTAAATCCCATGCGTTTTCAAGGGCAATAAGGGTGTTTTAAATTACCTAGCTGCCTCTATATTTAGACTAGCAAGATTATTTCAGATCATCGCACCAAATAACTTGTATTATTTCAATCAAGTATTTAATAGATCTTTGTTCAATGTTCTAGAATGTTCTCTGGGTTAGGTGGTTAAAAGTTAGAGGTAATGGGGCCAGTGAGTTCTCAGCTTGAAGGAAACAAAATTTTTTTTTGAGGTATATAGATCACAAGTCACAACAAATTAAGAAGAGCTTTTGCTTATTTCCAATCTCATCCTATTCTGGCTGCTACATTTAAGCCATGGAGAAATTAGGTTACTCCTACTTCAACAATATCCAATACAGGTTGTGTTATTTTCATATCTAACCAAGATTTGTCCCAAATGTATACAATGGTTTGTGGTAGAGTCCAAATGTCCTAGTTTTAAAAAGAGTTTATACTTATCCTTTCCAACCCAGCAAGTGAAATGTTTAGATGAAGTTCTCCAGATCCCAGGTTTTTAAATCAGAAGTCTATTTATTTGGGTGACATAGATTTGATCTTTGTTCTCTTTTGAAGACATCATCCTGGAATTGGATACTTCATACAGAGCTGACAGACTTGTTACATCTGAAATGCAGAAGATAAAGTATGTATTGGTAAGGACTCTTCCAGAGACAAAATGTGAATGACTGACTACAAGCAACACTAGACCACAGTGGTCATGGTTCTGGGAGAAATAATAGAAAAATAGTTTAGGGTCTGAAGAACTGTCCCCAGAAAATAATGAGACATACTAGGGCCCCACCCTTATGAAGACAGAATGTCTCTTATCCCCCAACTTGGTGGCCTCCATTGGTGGAAAATAGTCCCAGATTGTTTTAGTTCTTTGTTCAGACTGAGGGCAGAAAGAGAAAATCCTCAGTAATTGGAAAGTTCCTTCCGATTCCTGATTCTAATCCCCTGACCTTAATGTTTATCCAGCAAATCCTTTACTCCTCTTGTTACTTGTCTCCCCCTGGACTTTTGGGATTGTTTTCCCCTCAGTTCATCCATATTCACCTGGCACACTTTGCCTGAGCCACATAATATTTTCTTGGTATAGGACCTTCTATATTTACTTAGAAAGTGACATTTATCATACAGTGGTTATTTAATAGTTCACTAAATCTATCTAATAATGCTTACTACTAAAACAACTTAAGATTCTAATTCATAACAACACACATTTTCAGAGCATAAATGATACAAGTAATAAGGTGCTTCTGTAGGATAAATATTGTAAAAAACTTTTCTTTATTCCCTTACATTCAAATAATTAATTTCAGCCCATATGTGTTTAAAGGATTCATAGCATAGAAGATGAGGGGTGAACACCCAAGTATTAACCAATATTATCTATGTATTCTCACATAGATATGTCCCCATAAAATACTATTAGGTTATTGGTGAAGAAACTGTGACTCTGAGAATTAGCTTCCCCAGCATCACAAAGACCATATTTAAATCTAAATCTGTGGAGCTCTGTAGCAGTCATGGCCCCATAAGGAAACAGATGCTACCCTAAACACTTTAACCTAAGAGAACTTCAAATAGAAAAATGGATACACATGTGATGGAAGTGCTCTGGTACCAAACCAACAACTCAAAAGAGCTATTTCTGAGAATACCTATCTCTGAGAACTAACTCCACCCTAAGGTTGGAGGGAATAGAAATAGATAGCTTAATCAGAACCTCACATACAGAGTCTCCAGAAGAATCTAAGACCAGAGAGTAAGTGGTTAACTTGCTGAATCAGGGAACATGAAGGAAATGCTGGAATTGCTCTAAGGACAGAAAGAAAAAAAAAATAGAGAAATACTCTTACTTCTCCTTTCTGCTTACCTTCCAGTTTTCTTGCAATGCCTCCCATTAGTTACTTTTACTCAGAAATGAACTGCTCAGGCTATCTGGGAAATGTAACGCTCTATGATGTTTTTGCAGGGCAGGGCATTGGCTTGAGAACAAAAAAGGCAATACCAGTACAGATTCCATGACGCCACAAGGCACACTAGAGTGGATAGTGTAAACAAAGGCATACAGGTGAGAAAGGATGAAGTCTATGCCAGAATAGCAGTTCAATTTGGTTGCTGCATCTGGAACACATGGAAACACTAGGCTGGAAAAGTGGAGCAGTGTAACAACATGGGAAAATATGAGGGTCAGGCTAAGTTGTTAAGACTTAATTTAATGAGAAGACAATTTGGACCAGGGATATGATGCAACTGACATGTTGTTTGGAGAATATTAATTTAAAAATTGCATGTAGAATGGTATTGGGAAGATTCAGGAACATTGTCTAGCAAGGAAGCAATTACAGTTGTTTAGGGCATAAATGATAATGGCAATGTGGGGAAGAGCTGTAATTTATTGTTCACCTAATATGGGCCAGCTACCGTTCTACATAATTTATATATAAGCATTATTCCAGCTGATTCTCATGACAATTCTTCAAGCTAAGCATCATTATCTGACTACAGAGACAAACAACGAATAAGAGAATTTCAGCGGGATTCCCACAGTTATATAATGAATAAGTGACAGGGCCTTATCTAAACTACTGGTAATGAAGTGAAATAAATGGAATTATTTTGGATGATCCAAAGACTATGTGTTTATGAAAACAAAAGTTGGCATACATTAGTTACCATGCCAGATATCAATTTTCTGTGTTGCTACCTTTAATAATCATAAATATTAATGCTGGAAAAAATTTTTTTGGTTTGTTGGTAGTTATTTTTATTTAGCATAACACTGACATTATCCCAAATTGTCTTGGAATTTTTCACCTGTTTCTTCACAGGTTGGATTATTCTTTAATTCAAAACTGTCCTGTGATAAATGCAATATTTTGTTACAAACATGCTCATGTTAAAATAACATGTTCGAGGCCTATATGAGAAGCTTTCTCAAAGCCAAAAGAAGTCTAACATGGACATCCAACATATATTGAATGCCTACATTTTGTTTCTGTATCAAAATGTATTAACATTGCTCCACGTGAGGATTTAATGTTTTTTCCAGTTTTTTCATTGATGTTTGTTAATCACTCTCAACTACTGGACATTTATGGGTATTCCTTTGAATTTCAATAATTTGGTTGCCACTAAACAAACACATCTATCACAGTAAGTTATCTGTTCAACATTTGTGCTGATGTGCAGGCACTCATTCCAAATCATTTTCATGCCACTCCTGAAATTCTTAATAATTCTTAAAGTGATAATGAATTTAAAAAAATCTATAGAGTTTAAATTATTTACATATACGAAGTGAGTAAGCTTATTTTGATGTTTGGCTTGAAAGTAATGCTCATTATTATTTGGTCTAGTTTTAGTTTATTTTTTGTTGTTACTTTTGTCAATGAATCACTAAAGACTAAGTCCTCCTAAAATTGAAACTATCTAATATGTAGAGATATGAATTTGACAACTATTTCATCCATAAAAACAATTAGATGCTATTCAGTCTGCCCCCACCATATCTTTCTAAACATCAATTGAAAAGTTGGTCTTGGAAACCCATGGCATTTTAATAATATGAGTCAGAGACTGAGTCAGAAATATTGTTAGTATCAAAATGACTCATTTTTAAGTTGTCATGGTTTAGTTGAATCTATAATGAATGACCCTGTATTTACATTCTTGCAAGAACTTCCACTATTATTCCTGTTTCTTCTCAGAATGTTAATCTGATGGAGAAAATAGGTGATCACTTCTGAAATGGATGGCAGTTCTGTATAGAATGTAGATGGACTCATTATTCTCAATACATTTGACTCATCTTTGCCCATATGATATAAAAGCTTATATTATCTCCAGTTCTGAGGGTATTCATCCTTACAAAACATGAGGCCAAACCACTTAAATCTATTGTCTTGGTTTGTACCAAAAAGTCTGCAGTAATTCAGAGACCTATACTTTTTAATTGCTAAATGCTTTGATTGCTCTAACAACCTTGGGTTTAAAATTTTTAGGAGGTGACGTTTCTATAATTTCTGTCTATACAAGTTCTTTCTTCCTTATGACATTTGTGGTCTTCCCAAATATTTACCAAGAATTCCAAATACCATTTAAGCTGGTAAGAACTAAAGTGAAAAGGTATCTTGTAGAGCTTATGAGGCCTTAGAACCTTTAGGCCATAGAGCAATAGATTAAATGACCTCTTGAGACCCCCTCCAGTCCTATATTCTATGGGGACTGATAAAGCACAGAGATAGCCAAACAAAGGGGATACAATGAAACTGGTTCTATTATCCCAGCATTTAATGGTTTTCTGTGTAGAAAGTTCAAAGCTGAAAGTTTCAACAAAGATTCTACCAACACAGTGTTTCCTGCATTTACCACTTTTCTGCTTACAATACTTCCTTACATTTTTCAAAGGCCAGGAAAGTGTGCTTTCTTTGTAATTCCAAAGGTAGTTTAAGTAATAGGAGATAGTATTACAGATAAAAAATATATATAACAGTTAAATCGGAGTAATAAAGTTGGATTTTGGGTTAGGCCAACAGAGCAACCAAGGGAATACAAAAAAGGCAAAGGTATGATCTTTAACAGACAAAAAGAAAAGTAAATTTTGAGTAGAGACATATATGTAACCAAATGAAAAAGGGGGAAAGTTAAAGGACTTTGAGAAAGAGTAAATGAAATATGCTGAAGGGTGAATTAAAGTATGTTCAAGGACTATGCATATCATCTAGAAATAAATATGGTTTTAGGTAGAATAAAAAATGTGGCAAAGAAGAAGAGTCCAAAAACTAATCAAAGCCAAGAAAGAAGAGAATATATAGGATAAAACATGAGCCAGAGAGAATCACTGAGGTGACTGAATGAAGTTAAAAGTGTAAAAAATATGATAAGAAAATTAAGGGTAGAAAATGAAAGGGAGATTGCACAAGAGTTGCAGATAAATCAGGATCCTTTCAAGTAGAGAAGTAAGAAGGGGTCAGGGCTGGAGATAATGGGACCTCCATGAAACGGAAAGTGTAATTTATTCACTGAAGTGGTGAATATTGCTATCAATTTTAATGACTTCTTCGCATCAGCTTTCAGACCAGAGAATGGAGAAAAGATATTAGCAAAGAGACATATATTTGCATATCTAGGGGAAGAAGGATGAAATAAATATCAAGCTAGAGCAATGATTAACTTATTAAACTAATTTCTGGCAAACTATAGAACAAATTGAAAGTCAACTTAGATTTCAGAAAGCAGTATTAATAAATAAGAAAACTTTTATCAGTTACCTCTTAAAACTATAGAATTTAAGGATCTGGAAAAAGAAGTCAACATTTCTGGACTCACCTATTTTCATATCCACAGTCTGAAATAATTCTTGAAAGTGTAATATTCTGACAGCTATGTATGTACGTACATTTAATCAATCACAGAAAGCTTTGATTAGCTTTCTCTGATAGAATTTTGGTATGAATACACACACACCCACACCCACACACACGCATTAATTTTAACTCCATTTTACTCTGCCATGGGAAGGTAGAATTTTTCTCTTCTAGGAAGCTTTTTCACCTCAACAGAATAGAAGCACTGACGGAAGTCCTTGAGGCAGTGATTCATGCACCCACTGCTGTGTGACTGATGAAAACACACACAGAGACAAGCAATGGAGTACAGAGCATGCTCCAGCCATCACTGACTCATGCTGCCTAGCAGCTTGAAGAAGCCAAAAGCCTCACATCAAATTATCCCAGCCAGAGTTTCATATTTATCCATATCCTGATGGGAATACAGATAAAAATCATAATTTACCCATCCCAAGCAGGGTAAAGCCAAGTGACTCATTCATGGACATGAAATCAAAACATCATCTGTGTCAACTAAAAAAAAAAAAAAAAAAAAGAAAAAAAAACTTATGGTAAGATTCTTGTTAAAATTGTGCACGATTTGATCTTGGACATTCTTATGAAAAAAATCTCAACCTCTGAAGATCTCATAAAATGCTGAGATGGAACTTAGCGTTGATGAGTTTGACTTCACAGGAGAGGGCAGGACTGCCTAGGAACTCCTTGCGTTGAGTACTTGTTTCAGCAACTTCTGATGGGCATCTCCGCTGGGACTCCACTGCTGTAAAGGTCTTCTTTTTCACACAGTGTGAATCTGGCTTCTCTCAAAGGCACAAGGAAGCCAAGCCTGTGTTTATCTAGATAGCATAAGTTCAGATAATTTAAATAGTAAATTAATGTGACCCGGTGCAAATGACACGAAGACTCAGGAGACCTAACCTCCGTGTAGCCTGCCACTAAGCAGACAAACAACCTTAGAAAACTCTCCAGAATGTTTCTAGTGTCAAGCGTCCCAAAAGGGGTAGAGAAAATAAATACTCTAGAATTTTATCTTTTTTTTGAAAAAAAGAAGAGCTTACATCTGGCTAGGATAATCAGGGAATTATTGGTATTATAAATGGGATTTAAGGATCAAACAAATTTAGATGTGGGTTGGAAGGCTAGACAAAGTTCCAGATAGATCAAAGAGCATGAATTAAATCACAGAAATTGGGAAAGCTCTAAATGTTTAGGAAAAAGTAATGAACTAAATAAAAGGAAACTAAAGGAAGAGGTGATGGGTATGAAATTATTGGAGAGTGATTTATAGCAGGAATCACATATCAAGATAAGTCCTTTGGAGTATATCTAATAGGAAATTATCAGATATTGCATTTTGAGCAAATAAGTGCCTAATTCTAGGAAAATTCACTTTGGATGATGTGCAGGGTTAGTGAAGCTCTCCTAGGGTCTAAATTCAGGTGGTATAATGAAGAATGGCAGAGGAGCATCTGGAGAATTGTGAAGGGAGGCCACATGTAAGTGACTGAATAAAAAGCAAAGAGGGGAGCCTGAGTGGCTCAGTGGGTTAAACGTCTGACTTTTGATTTTGGCTCAGGTCATGATCTCCCAGGTTCATGAGACTGAGCCCCACGCAGAGCCTGCTTGGGATTCTCTCTCTCCCTCTCTCTCTGCCCTTCCCCAGCTCACGCATGTGCGTGTTTTCTCTCTCTCTCAAAATAAGTAAATAAATATTTTTTTTTTTTAAGGGAAAAGAGAGGGGCACCTGAGTGGCTCAGTCGGTTAAACGCCTGACTTCGGCTCAGGCCATGATTTCATGGTTCGTGGGTTCGAGCCCTGCGTCGGGCTCTGTGCTTACAGCTCCGAGCCTGGAGCCTGTTTCAGATTCTGTGTCTCCCTCTCTCTCTGCCCCTCCCCCACTTGTTCTGTGTATCCTTCTGTCTCAAAAATAAATAAACATTTAAAAAAAAAAAGGGAAAAGAGAAATTAGAGGAATTGTAGTATGCTTGGAAATAGGGTGATGTCATTCATACAAATGAGACTGTTATGAAGGAGAAAAGGAGAATAAATAATAGGTCTGCTTTTAAAATGCTAGTGATGATCCGACAAAACTTGGAGAAATATGCGTGCTGTTATGCTGTTTATATTATTGACAAAAATTGTCCAACAGCTATTTCTACTCAATACCAACCAAACTAATGATCCTCTAAATTATAAAAATGAACATAACTTTAAAATGTTATTAAATAACATTCTATTTATATGAGCTGGTCGAGATATTAAGACAAAGTTCTTTGGGGGGAAAAGCAAAGTTCAAAATCATTCACAAAAAATACCTTAAAATTGAAATGAAAAGAATATGATATAGGCATTAGAGTAAACCTAATATTCACAAAAATAACAAATTCAGGATTATTAGGAAGTAATCCAAAATTCACTACTCGTGACACATACACTCAAGTTCAAATGTAATTGCTTTGGAACAAGATTTTGGAAAAAAAAAAAATTACTTCCTTCTTAACTCTGACCCAACCTCTCACAACCCTATTTGTTTTCTGAATCAAACATCCAAAAATCTTTAAAAGACTCCAGCACTGAGCATAAATATTTCTTCTGCATGATTCTGGCTGTAGAAGTGCTTCTATTTGTCAATTTAGAAGGCTGAGAAGACTAAAAATTAGATCCACTGTTTTCTACAGGAATAAAGTTTAAAAAATTACTTTAGCAGAATCCAACATTCAGCATGTCTATAAAGTAAACCTGGAGCCCCTCCTTATTTTATTTTCATGCTGACTCAACTGTTGTCAATTTATAGAAATGTCCATTACCTTTAAAACTGACCATTCACAAATGTAGAATTCTCCATCTATTGAGTGTAACGTGATTTAATTGACATCAACTCTGACAACTCCCATTGCTTTATTTTTATTAATACTTATTTTAGCTCTCATTGCAAAGCCTAGATCTAAAATTATCACTACAAATGTCTATTATGAAGTATGCATGCTGTTCATTTGTTGTGTTTTTTTAAATTCTTCTTTTGGGTCATACCTGAAAAGTGTAAGAGAGAAACAGAGGAACTTTAAAATGAGAGTCTTAGCAATTGAATCACTCACAAACTTGATCAGCTTGTAAGACAGGTTTCAATTTAGTATTTGTCTTATAGATGAGACACCCCAGAACTTCTCATTCACTGTTCGAGGCTGCCCTAAATCAAGCCACCCTGAACTTTTGTTAAGATTGATATAATTCTTGGCATACTTAAGTGTGACCTTGAGTGAGACACGAGTCCCTGGAGTCTCTGGTTGGCTTATTTGTAAGTGGGTGTGATCACACTTCCAGGACAGCATAATTGGCAGCTAAAATAAGCTAAATACAGAAAAGTACCTGCTACAAAGTGCTTAATAGTAAGTAAAGTATCTTTTAATCAACTTGTCACCTTTTCATGCAAAGCCAACTAAATAGCTTCATATATTTGATAGCAAATGTACTGATTATATTAAAACGGGTGAGTTGTTTAGTTTATAAAAAGCTTAAGTGTATCCATAAGTTGTGAGGGCAATGAGACATTAAAAAGGAGAAGTCAATTTGCCCTCTCCACCCTACTAACATTGATAAAATCGATCATTGACTAATCAATAGCATTACTGACAGCCTTTAGGGCACTTTGGCTGCTTATCTGCCTCCTAACTAACTTGTCAGCTGCTACCGCATGGCCTCCATTTATCTACTACAAACCGTGGCCATTATAGTATGATTTCTTACCTTTTATTCTGGCCCACACCTTGATATCATCTTTATTACACTGTTGACAATAAATCAACTTTTCCTTCACAATTACTGCTTACACTTTAAAACCAAAATTTTTTTGAAGACCTCTTTTTACTTGAAGACATATTCTTGATCTTCCACATAACAGTTTTTATTATTCCTTGAGCTAACACAATATGAAATAAAAAATTTTCCACAAATATTGAAATGATTTTAAATTTGTTACTTTATGAATTATAACAGGATATACTATACACATTTGAAAATTACCCAAAATTTTCATATTGTACAATACCCACTTCTGCACACACATTTGTAAATGTAAAGGCTATTTGTTGAGACTATGGGTCTGAGGATCTTTTGCAACCAATAAAGCTTTTCCCTCTGGGTCCTCAGTAGACAATTTGAGTGCATGCATTAAACCAATAAGCATCTCAGAAGATCAAAAATAGTGGTTCTCAACTATTATTCTCAATTTCTGGTTTGGTAATCTGTGGAGACATTTTGGATTGTAACAATGATAAGATATGTTGCATCATTTAGGTGGTAGGAGTCTGAGATGTTCAGTGCCCTGCAATGTAATAGTTAGTTAGTCCCACACAACTTTTAAATGCTCTACCAGACATTATATCACTATATGCATATATATATATATACACATATATATATGTGTATATATATATATGTGTTTTTTTTTTCTTTTTTTTTAGTAAAAAAAAATTTTTATTCATCTTAATTAGGTTTTAAGCTGCTTTTGTCTTTAGACGCTTTTAAAAAGAAAACCGAATTAGGTCCACTTCAATATCCACTGATTTCTTTTTATGAAATTTGTATGATGCTGGCAGGTCATATGTGTATATATATATATATATGTATATATATGTGTGTGTGTGTGTGTATATACGCATAATCTGTTTAAATTCACCTTATCCTAAAAATCAGGTCCATTTTATATATAAATTTAAAATATTTGGAGCAAGTTGTTAGTATGTATTGAAATTTCCAGAACTACATCTACCATATAAATCAAAGAAGATTATACTGTGTCTTACCTGAAATTTTACCAAGAGTTAATCACCATTTTGAATAGCAGGTGTTTAAAGGCAAGGTTGTCCATGGGATTTGAGTTGTCAGTAAGCATCTGGACAGATCTTACCTATAATTGTCATATTCATGAATTTCTACATACAAGTGCTAGCCTCTTACTAATTGTTTGTCTTTCATTACAGTCATGACCAGTCTTTTGCAAATTATACTACTTTATTAAACAGTATTTTCTTCTGTATTTCTCCTTTATAGTTAAGATATTAGATGATTCTTTTTGTTTAATCACATATATTGGTAACTGAAAACATGACTTAATTTATTGCATAATAGTAAGGGTTATTGCAAAATATTTATTATAAAAATGAAGTGAATAGTTCTGATTGAGACCAAATTACACTGTTTTTGATTATATTACATACTTCTGAAGTATATTCTGTAATTGAGGAAGTTTATCAGGGTCTTCTGCCCCAGACAACTTAGATTGGTTCCATCAAAATATAGATGTTCAGACTCCATCCCATGCCAGACATCCACTTATCTTTGACCAAACAAGAGTAGGTTGATATCTGGAGAGGCTGGGAAGAGGGGTTCTTTTACAAAGTAAACTCCTACAGTAGCACAGCACCCTCAGAATATAGGGTAATTCAGCCTTAACTAGCAGAATATGAACAGAATGATGCTCTGCCTGAAGACAAAGGAAAATGAATCAAATGAGTGGCTGGTTATGGGACACTGCATTATTATATACAATAATGTAACTATTACATAGTAATACAACTCCAGAAGGCCTCAAATGTGTTCTAAAAAAAAAAAATAGCACAGCCTGGAGTTGCCACTAGAAGGACTGTCCTCTAGCTTAGGTATTGACAATAACCTTGAGTTACAAACTCCAATTACCTAGGAAACTTGCGGAAAGCCACAATGCACTTATAGTGAACCCTAAAAAAGACAGCAAGAAGAAACCACTATTAAGTTTTCCATGAATGCAATTAACTTGTAGAGACAAGCAATCTGAACTTGCCCCCAGAAGCTGTCAAGAGCTGATGACTAGCTGATGAGGAGCCATTGTCAACCCAAGTTTTCATATGCTGCCCTAGGCAGAAAGACCATGACCACAGAGAGAGCCAATGCACATAGAAAGCCCTGCCCTTTTTTCCTAGCTAGATCCATTAATACGACCTAGTTCCTGAATCAGTCCCCCTAATGGTAAAATATAGGACTCTGGCTACCCCACTCCTATGCTTCTTATTTTTTTTAATTTTTATTTAAATTCCAGTTAACATATACTGTAATATTAGTTTCAGCTTCTTATTTCAGGTGTCTCATTCTGGCCTCTTTTATGTTGGTCAAGTCAGAAAAGTAGGAAACATTTCCCACTTTGTTGTCACCAATAGTCCTGTGTTAAAGAAACCCTGATTTGTTTGGCTTGGCCCAGTTGAACGCTTGTCAGTTCTTTTCTATTCATAGTCCCTTTACGATGTACTTGATATTGTACTTGATTCTGGGATCTAATGTTAGGTAAAAACGATCATTGGCCAGACCCTCATGGAGCATGAGACACATAGAAGACAGACAATTATATTAGCTCGCAAGTAAACTGAATTGCAACTCTGATAAACGCTACAAAGTGAAAGTGCATGGTACTCTGACAGCATATAAGAGAAAATTTGACCTAGTTATGGGGACCAGGGAGTAATTCCATATGAAAATGAAGGTTGAACTAAACTTGGAGGGTGTATAGGTGTTAAATGATACAGAGGATGCTCTAGGGTCCAGTCAGATCACTTCTTCAGGACTAAAGCACTAATTCCCACAGATGCTGGGAAATAGTTCTTGAACTGAAAATATTTGGAACTGGGTGGCAAAGGTAGGGGTAAGACAAAGACCTGCCTGATACCTTCAGCCATTTCTCGTCTTCTATATTTTCAACCATAAATTAGAGTTAACGATACTACTCTAATCACCTCAAAAAGTTTTGGGGAGAATTAAATTAAGCAATATATATATGAAGTATTTGATACAGGGCTATCTGTGTAAGAGATCGTTTAGCATAGTTATGAAGAGAATGGGCTTGGGCAAGTGATAAAATGGTCATAAAATGTTCAATCACACAAGTGTGCTGAAGTTGCTATAACCCAGCACACAATAAGAAAGTAAGGGGTACCTGGGTGACTCTGTCAGTTAAAGGTCTGACTTTGGCTCAAGTCATGATCTAATGGCTCGTGAGCTCGGGTCCCGCGTCAGGCTCTGTGCCAACAGCTCAGAGCCTGGAGCCTGCTTCTGATTCTGTTCCTCCCTCTCTCTCTCTCTCCCCCTCCCCTGATAGAATTTTGTCTCCCTCTGTCTCTCTCAAAAATACAAATAAAAGATTTAATTTTTTTTTTATTATAAATAAATAAATAAATAAATAAATAGTAACACGTAATTCAGGTTTCTTTTGAAGGGTACAAGCTTAGGGGCGCCTGGGTGGCGCAGTCGGTTAAGCGTCTGACTTCAGCCAGGTCACGATCTCGCGGTCCGTGAGTTCGAGCCCCACGTCAGGCTCTAGGCTGATGGCTCGGAGCCTGGAGCCTGTTTCCGATTCTGTGTCTTCCCCTCTCTCTGCCCCTCCCCCGTTCATGCTCTGTCTCTCTCTGTCCCAAAAACAAATAAAAAACGTTGAAAAAAAAAAATTTGAAGGGTACAAGCTTCTATAAGAGGTCAACTCCAAGATTTGAACTATTAAGAATATGCTTATTCATCCACATCTTGTATGATTTTGAAGCCTTTTCTTGCATCCTTGTCTTTCTTTTTCTTGTTTATATGGGAGTTTAAAAAACAACCATGAATTATTATTTATTAACTTCTCACAAGTTGCAAGGTGGTGATATATGCTGCTCCTGATTGCAGAAGATAGATTCAAAGCCATATCTATTAAAAAGTTTTGTGTCATAAATTTTGTGTGAAATACAGCAGTATCAAATCAAAAAGTCTCTTGCAACCTATATCCCTTAATCTACCATCATTCCTTTATGAAGTTGTCAGCCAGAAGAAAATTGTCGCAAGAATACAGGTAAGCATTGGCCCTCAATCTCTTCTTTAGAGACCCACTTACAACAAAAGTTTGAACTGCTACTTCTCTTTCAGGTAAAGCAAAGAAACAATTTGAGTATAAAGGAATTCAAGGCCCTAATAACCTGCATGAAGAGGGTGTATTAGAAGACAATATGAGATAAACTTAAAAATACCAAAAGGAAATAAATTAACAAGATAAATCTGCAATTAATGTTGCTTTACACACAACTACAGAGCTCAAAGTCAGTCACTCTTAATTTGAATGTGTTTACTTTCATTTAATATCATAGATTCAACATAAAAAAACAGTGATAGCTCTTCTTCAGTCTCCACTGCAATTTGTGACATTAATGTTTTAATTCTGATCCAGCCACCCCCTCCCAGAGAGCTAGATTTTACATTTGGTATTGTAGTAATATTTATCTTGTGGTAGCAGGTTATTGCTAGGGTAATAGTGTCACATAAGTAAGGGTCAAGCCATAAGTTTCTGAAAGTTAAGGATGACTGACAAAGCATCAGTTCAAAGCTAGACTTGAGAGATCATGATTTCACAATTTCTTTTAACCACCATACAAATCTCAATGTTTCATAGCATTGTATAGCATAAGGCGCTGCTAGAAAAATTCGATAGTCTCACAAGAACCATAGAAAGACCATGATGCCAGTGAAATTAAGGTTAATTTTTAAAAAATAATCCAAACTGCCACCTTTTTCAAATCTCTATGAAAAAATACTTTGAAACCTATAGTTTAGTGAATTATTTGTAGAAACTGAGGAAGGACTTCTAGGGAACACTCATTTAGAATTTTTTTTTTAAGTCTCATGGTATTGTTAACTTGCCTTCTTTCATGGAATTAAAAAAAAAAAAAACTCATGAACTAGGACAGTTTCTGCACTCTTTTGAGGGTCTGAGACAATATGAAATGACCTAAAATTACAACATATTAACAACTAAAAGAAATTCTGATAATAATAATAGTAACAACCTATATTGACTATAAGCTAAGTGCATTGAATATCTTAAGTACTGAATGTTTTACACCTCCTACTTCATTGCTATCATAATAGCAATAATGAGACAAGTGCTGTTATTACCATCATTTTACAGGTAAAAATATTGCGTCTTTTTGGAAAATTTAATAATTTGCTCAGCAGCATTATTTAGGTGGTAAACTAGGATTGGAATACAAATTATGCAACTCCAGGAGTTTTTACTCTTAATCATCCTTTAGAAATTAATAAAGATTTTAATCAATAAAAAAGTAACTGGGGAATATTAAGTTCATATGCATACACACACACACACACACACACATACACACACACAATGTGTTGAAAAACTATTGAACCAAATATTTGGCTTCAATTCAAAGAACTTATTGTGAAAAAAAAAAATCTTCTTTATGTCTCTCCCCTACTATCTCATCAGATTTGTTTTTCAAAATCAGATTTCCAAAAAGTAGAACTATTTCAAAAAATTTACCTTGGCAAAAGAAATTTCTAAGAAAAAATATCTGTATAAAAGCTTATAAATGAGCATACTTTGGATATTTCTGACCACTATCTTCTAGAGATGCATTCTCAATAATTTTCCCAAGATATCTACAGTTGCAATTGTACAGAAAAGAAATGATAAGCATAGGAATACTTATTTCCATTTACTTGAAACACTAAGTAATTATTTTATTCTGTTATACCAAATCTACTCAGTAAGTTAAAATAAGCTCAGCTTGATGAAGTATGCAATTTGAAATTCTTAAGTTTGTAACTAGAATGATTACTTTCTCCCATAAGCTGCTTAGGAATTTTTTTTTCCATTTGTAAAGCTAAAGCATTTGGCTATCCAAACACAGAATCAACCGAACTTGTCACACAATGCATTGTTTATTAATCATTTTCTATTGATAATCTTAATGATGATTAGTCTTGCCTCAGTGAATTCTTTACTCTTCTAATACCCATTTAGCTTAATCCTTGTTACATATTCTGATTTGTCATAATTTGGGAAGAGGAATTGAGGAACATTTCTTTCAAAAACTAAACTAATCAAGGCAAAATAAAATACTTTAAATGTTAAAGAAATTGCAAAACTAATATTTTTAACAAAACCAGATGTTACATATTACAGAAAAAAAATGCCTATGTGTTTTACAATCACTAATTTAAAGTAAAATCATAATTTGAAAGCATAATTCAAATGGAAGATGTCTCTTTAATTTGGGTGAACAGATTGTTCATTTTCTTACTAAATATGAAACTTGTACACTTTATAATGGAATAATAATAAAAGCTACCTAATTAGCTGGGCAAGCTATTTTTCATACAAATGAAATTTAGAGAAGATTGAGGTAAACAAAGAATCCAAACAATATATTTTATTAAATGCTTTCAAAAAGTTCCCATTGTTGGGGTGCCTGAGTGACTGAGTCAGTTAAGCATCTGACTCTTGATATCCACCCAGGTAGTGATGTCACAGTTTGTGAGATCGAGCCCTGCATCAGGCCCTGTGCTGAGAGCATGGGACTTGCTTGGGATTCTTCTCTCTCTCCTTCTCTCTCTGTCTCAAAATAGATAAATAAATTTTAAAAACCTGTCACGATTGTTGTTTGTTAAAAGAGCATAATAGGCAGAGCTGGACAACCCTGGAACAGATAGAAATTCAGTTTGGCAAACCATCATTTTCATTTTGAAGTAAACCAGACTTGTAAGTTGTTGCTAAGTCAGCTTTCCACTCTTTGATTCTCAACATTCTATTTATCTATGCAGAAACATTCCTTATACGTTTCATCTCTCCATGCCGACTTTGCATTGCTATTTTTCTAGCCATGCTTGTACCAATCCATCTCCCTCCATATATCCAGTCTATTTTTACATTTACTTAAAAAAATTCTTTTCACTAAATCAAATTTGCTATGATCCTTGTCAGATGCAAGGCTTTACTTTGTTTTATTTTGAAAAGACAAAAGTATGAGAAACAAAAGTGTAGCCAAAAAATAGGCATTTATTTAGAAATGTTCAGAAATAACATTTAGAAAAAAATATTTAGACAAAATATTCTAAACAAATATTTAGGGAAAAAAGACCTATTTTAGAGCCAACCACCTGCTTAGCTAATTCAGTTGTCCTTGCCTGTTTAATTTAATCTGGTCCTTCAGTATGGTTTATAGGGTATTGGGCTCACCTGGCACTCAACAAACAGGAATCATGAAGACCTTAACTTTTGTAGTCTTTCCATCTCTAGTATTTGCCATAATTCACTGTATTATTATTTGCATGAATGATTTCACTGAGCTTTTAAAGGGTATATAGAAAGCATTGTATTTCCCATACTGTAACTGCCATCCTATGTTTCAACACACTCTAGAAAGGAAATGAGAATAAATATTATAAATGACTTCAATATATTCTTTTTCACTCAATGAAATAATTAAGGCAAACAAGGTTTGGTGATGCAAAGAATTTTGATGTCTTGAATATGCTGGATTTTGGTGTCCTCAGTTGATTAGATTGTGGTGGTAATTGAAGGCACAATCCTGTGCTGAACAATGGCTCTGTTTTTCTTAAGCCACTAGTTCTGCTCATAACATAAATAGATGCCTAACACATATCCCCATTAAGTCAAAAGGGTAAGTAAGCCACAGAATGTAAATAGATCTGCAAAAATCTATCATCACTATTGACTAAATTATTTAGTGTGCATACACTACTAATAGTGAATGAATAGCATCTGTTTGGCTAATAAAGAAGAGCTAGTTTGTTAGCTTTCCATCAAAGTTTAGTTTAACCAGAGCAATGCCAATGTGCTTGCTCTATGATATATAAACTGTTTAAAGTTCTAAGAATCCCTACGTAATAGCAAACATTAGGGATGCAAACACATAAAAACCTTAGGGTCACATTTCCATTATGAAATGTCTGCACACCTTTAAACAAGGAATTACTTATTAAAGTACTCTGTTTAATATGACCAGTAGGAATACTCATCTGAATTGATAACAACCAATGGTCAAATGGCCCAGTAAAGTTTCATCATTTGTGCTGTTGTTGGTTGAATATTTTTAACACTATTTGCTTTACGTAGTACTTTTCATTAAACAAACCGTATTCTTATGATTATGTTACGTTGTTAACGTAAATAAATATATCTTGTGCTGGTTTGCTGGTTATTCTACAGTTTTGATGCAAATAAGACATAGCGCATGAGCACACACACACCCCTGAAGATATTTCAATCCAGTTTTGTCATCGAATGAAATCCTCTGAGGATGGCTTCATTTGCCATTGGGAACTGAGTGCCTAATTCAATGCCTTACAAAAAGACTCTAAGTATTGTGGTATTGTTTGTTTGTGGCATTGCACTGAGCCATTGAAGCAACCTTGTGCACCCCCAGGTCAACAGAACACCTATGAGCTGCCTGACTGGTATTTCTTCACAGTCCTAGATTCCCAAAGACATGGGACCTGGGTCAAATTATTCACATTTTAATCAGCTCAAATGAAAAGCACTTGGTTACAGAAAAATAATGACGTAAGTCAAATTGCTATGGGGGAAGGCAGGTAATATAAATAAGTAATACAGAGAAGAGCATGAAATATTACAGTAATTGAAACTGGCCAACTGGAGAGCACCCTCTCACCAATAGGGCTGCTACCTATTAGCTTTAGCCAAATACTGCCATTTAGTCATGAGCATTCAGTATTACCAAATCATCTGATTTCTAAGAGAATCTAGAATTTCAGAGTTTTACATGAAATATCAGAATATTAAAGTGTGAAGAAAACTAAAAACAAAGTCTCTATGAAGACCAAACAAAGCCTGTCTGCTGATGGGAGCTAGTCCCCCAGCTATAACTTTATGATCTTTTGTAAACTGCAAAGAAAAGAGAGTAAGAATAACAAAGTCTGGATAGTAAATATAACCTAAATTCCTCTTATTTCAGGTTTCTTATATAAAATAGAGATTGAATTACATTATTGGTAAGGTTCCTTTCTGCTGTAACAACTTATCTTTTTATTGTATGCAGAAAAATGTGTGAAATATAGACCTAGGCCATAAAATAAGGATGTTTACTTATATAGCCCTTGGAACATTCCAGAAATACACTATGTAGTCTATTATAGAAAAAGGCAAGAGAAGGTTATGGAGAAAAGAGAAAAGAAGAATAAATTGGACACCATTGTCCAAGGAGGTTCTGTGGTAAGTATTCACAAAACATGACTGAAGTCAGTTTGCCTGTGGCAGGAGTAAATTTATACAGGCAGTGACAGAAAAGATAAGATTACTTGGAGGGCTGGTGAGGAGTCTGTTTTGGTCATTAGACTTTAGAAAAAGAAGGTCAGAGGATTTATTTTGAAGAAGAGGTTTAGGGAATCAGCAATGAGGCTCAATAGTAAGAGATATATTGTCAACAAAAGAAGGGAAGAAAAGTTAAGAACAGGATTGTTGGAAATGCTGAAGCCAAAGGAAGTGTTTTAGTTATGGGATAAGAAAAGTCTTATTTAGAAGCAATGTCTACAAATAAATCAGAGGTACAGCAATAACAATAGCAGCTAGCTAAGTGATTTTAAAAGCCTCACTCAAAATTGGCAGGCCTGTAGAAATAGCCTCTTTTAGCAGTTCCTTCACTTAAAAAATTGTAAAAACTCTACAATATTATTTATTCCCAAAAGACCTGAAATATGTTGGGGTTTTTTTTCTCATAAATTAAGAATGATATTGACAATGATTAAGAATCAAGAATAGCGGAGAACAATTTCCCTTCTACTGACCAGCGTTTCTTCTATATCAATCTAATCTTGAATGAATAAGACGAAAGAAAGAGTTCATTGAAAAGATAAACACATGTTGTTTGAGGATTAACAAACAAAAACATGATGGGTTAATAAGCAATACGTTTCCCTGCTGCGGAGGAGGTGATGAATCAGAAGAGGTTAAGGCAACGTAAACTCAACTTATTAACTGCCTGCCTATGTGTGGGGCACTCTGCTAAGTCCTATCACTGTTTCGTCATTCACTGTTGACAAAAATTCTCTAACATATATGGTATTATTACATTTTTGAGAAGACAAAGTTCACAATCAGAATACAGAAATAATCTGCCAAAGTTCCCAGGAGGGGCTGACCCAAATTTTGAATTCAGATTAAATGAACACCAGATTCTATACTCATAATTGTTCTACTGTGTTATCTGTCTCCAAGTAGGGAAGAGAACCATGCTTTTGCAATTCTCCAAATGTTTCATGTTAAACTGCTTTCAGGCTTTTGTGCTTACTATTCTCTCTTCCTGAAAAGCCAGTCTTCCAAATCCTCACTGAGCTGCTTTCTTTTCATGGTGCAGGTGACAATTCATCTGCCCCTTTCTCTAGAGACCTTCTTCCTCTGAGTTAAGCCAAGTGACTGCTCTACCCAGGCCATTCCCCACCCCCCCAACAGCGCTGTTTTCTTCCCCACAGCCTTTTCAGTATTTTAAAATTAACCTAATCATTTTCTTTTTACTTCTCTGTAATCTGTCTCCTTCCTCTATCAGGGAAGCTGTATGAGAGCAGTATTCTCATCTGTAGTGTTAATCCCTGTAAATTTAGCACTTAGCACATAGAAGGTACTTAATAAACTTGTGCTGAATTTATAAATAAGGAAAAATTGTCTAACCTTGATTTTCTTAAATCATTTTTTGGGTAATAGCTAAACTGATAGTTTTGTGACTTTTTTTGGACGCTATAACATGATATTTATTGCAAAAAAAAAGTTGTTGAAATATGTCAGTCAAAACCAATACAAAGTGAAAGCTCTCACGCTATTAAAGAAGTTAGCAGAACAGTATTAGATTAATGCCACTACTCTTCTCCCCAAAGAAGAAAACAAAAATAGAGATAAGGAAAAGATTAATAAAACAAAGAAGCAACTATAAAGGAATATCTTTTTAGATGCCAAAATATAATTTTTTTCTTTTTTTGTGACTGTTTTTCAAAAGGACTACATACCATCATGTTGGATCCTCACTTTCCATGGAACTAAGTAAATATTACTAAATAATTTGTACCAAATCCTTGTTGAGCTTCTTCATTTCCATCCATTGTCATGACCCCTCCCACCAAATATAACACCTACAATCATGAACTGTGAGCTCCAGTCCCCACATTTTACTCATATTTCAACTACTCCTGTGGCCTTTCATTTTCAGTGCCTTGCATGTCACATTTTGTGAAATAGCCTACCCTCCTTTGGCTGAAAACCTGCCACTAATTCATCTCAGTAGGCTCAGTTTTTCCTCTTCTCTTCCCCAGAACTTTGCTTGCATCTCAAGAACAGCCCTTACTCATAACACTATAATGGGGGTGCCTGGGTGGCTCAGTCAGTTGGGCATCTGACTTTGGCTCACGTCATGATCTCATGGTTTGTGGACTCAAGCCCCACATCAGACTCTGTGCTGACAGATCAGAGAGTGCAGCCTGCTTCAGATACCATCTCCGTCTCTCTCTGCCCCTTTTCTGCTCTCTCTCTCTCAAAAATAAATAACATTAAAATATGTGTATATATTTTAAAAAATAACACTGTAATGGTTATTTTCATATCTGTCTCACTCACCAGAAGTTGAGATCGTCAAAGGCTTGGATCACAAAATAATGGACTTGAGAATGGCTAATTTTACTATGCAATGTCTTTTTTTAAACAACTTTTTAATGTTTAATTATCTATTTAGTTTGAGAGAGAGAGAGATGGAGAGAGAAAGCACAAGCATGAGTGGGGGAGGGGAAGGGAGACAGAGAGAGAGAGAGAGAATATCCCAAGCAGACTCCATGCTCAATGCAGAACCCAATGTAGGCTCCATCCCACAAACTGCAAGACCACAACCTGAGTCGAAATCAAGAGTTGGATGTTTAACCAACTGAACCACCCAGGAGCCCCTGTGTCACGCCATTAAAAAAAATAAAACTTTTTTTGAGATCTAATTTACAGATATATCATATCATTTTCAGGCATACAACATGATGATATGATGTGCCATGTCATTCTTGATGGCCAGTCCATATCTTCTACAGTTTAGACTGAACAGATCACAAAGAATATCAAGCCAACATAGATACTCACAACAAAAGCTTAATTTTTTAAGTCTAAACAATTTTCTGACTGCTACTTACTCGAGATGAAAAAACATGAAGATTGTTATAATTAGGGTAAAATAAAAAGAACCAATAGCAATGTGCAAATAACATTCAGGAAGTGGGCTAGTCATGGATATCGTGGAGTGTTTGGTATATGGCAAACCACAATGTTGGAATTACAAAGACAGTAGCCCTAAAATATCATCAAAGATTAATGCAGGATAACTAACCATAGTGTTCATTTAAAAATCTATTCAACTGTACATATGGGTAAGGGTGTGTGTGTGTGTGTGTGTGTGTGGTATGTTCATCAAATTTATAACTCCGTTAATGGGTCTTTCTATTTGGAAAAGACTTTTCTTTGCTCCCCTAAAGTAGCTTTAAGAGCAGTCTTAATTATGGCTAATAATCTTCCTATGGCTTTATCTTAAAAGAATTAGAGTGACCCCTACTGTCCAAATTAAGTAGATAGCTTCTTCACTCTCCTTTGGGAACTTTTAAATGCAAATTTTAACTTATTGCTTACCATTTCTAATCAAAGTCAGGATTCCTTGCTTCACCTTACACCCATTATTAGAACAGGATGAAAGGAGGCATTTGATGAAAGTTTCTATCCAATAAAAATGTATGCACCTAATTTAGCCTTGCTGCATATTCTGCTATTCCTAGCATGGCAAGCATTTTTTTAAATAAAATTATAATAAGCAAAGTAAAGAAGAGCTAAGGTGAAATGTCAACTTGGCAGTAAAACAGGCATTTGAACAATTGCAATTGATTTTGAATGTAAAAGAAATGCAGAAAGATCTGAATACAGGGTTGTCTAAAATCAAGATTTCAGTAATTCTCTATTTTTAAAAGGCTAAATTAGGAGTACTGGCTTTCTTTCACAAATTTTTGGTTTTAATGGACATTAAAAGTTAATAGATGGCTTGGCTGTAGATAATAAAGATTTCTGTCATTTGTTGAAGTAGTCCAAATCAATATAAAAGCTAGAAACTGCAGTCACAACAAAGACCTCAGTATGAGGCTACCAAGAAAGATGACATCTCAAATTTTCACAGAAAAAAAATTATAAAAGAAGCTGTTCTTTGAACTGCTAGAAATCCGTTCTACCTTTTTAGATAATGTACCTTAATTGGATTTTTTAAAGGCCACCTTTGGAGACCTTACAAATTTTTTGGAATTCACTTAGGTTTAGTATTGAATATATCTTTTTAACAAGAGGTAATGTACCACATAGACTTGTATTAAAAAATAAAATATTTTGAAAACTTTTTTAACCGTTTCAGCCATAACAGGCTTCAAATGAAAACAGATGGCTAAAGAATATTGCTTTAGAAATCTGTCTTTGTGGAATCCACAAAGGGTTGATTGATTTTCAAATAAAATTAATTTTGCATGTTCAAAAATAATTTTCTCAATTATAGAAGTAACTATAGTTTTGGTCTGATTTTCCATAGTTATTTTCATAAGATAGCTGCCCCCAAAACTTGGTGACAGTTTAATAAACCGTGATATCGAGATAAAAAGTATTGGTGTAGGCAAATACTTAACCTATAATGAATATCTTAAACTAACTTTATAATAAGTAGTGTTGCTTTCTGTGTGACTCCTCCCTAAATAAACAATTCATTTGATCCATTCTGTCTATTCATTTTTAGCCTTGATGTTTAGGGATCAACGTGATTTCAGAGGATAGTTCTGAGAAATCCATGCTACAGTAAATGTGGCTAAAATGGGATTTGGAATACATAGCTTTAAGGGAAAAAAAAAAAGATGACAGAGGTAGTGAAATGCTGAAGGATAGAAATATTAATGTACTCTATATTACTGTTACTAAATGCATTTGTTCAGCATGGTTTATTTGGTTTCTGCTTAAATTATATTGATTGTTATAAATATGATATTGTACAATTCTTTTTCTTCTTACCATCACTAAATAATTTAAGACCTATCATAAAGAAAAATGCCAACTCCTCAAATTTGACAGTTTTGATTTTACACCACTACATAAAATTAAAATAACTTTCCTGTTTAACAATATATATTTTAGGTAGAGGAATATTATTAGCAAATATTACATTATTTCATAGAAGTTATCAAATTCTTGTGTTAAAATTCATATCTATTAAAGGAGATTCAAGAACAGAAAATTCACACACTTACTCTCAGCATAAACTTTAGTAAAAAAAAAAAAATCCATACACAATATACCATCTGTCTCTTAAACCATGTGAAAAGAAAAGCTTTGAAAATCCAGCCACTGCTAATGTGACATGTTGAAACATTAATCACCCCCTTAGGCCAATATAATTGTAGCTCCATGTTAATTACCTAACAATTAACAGCAGTAATTTCCAAGGGGCAATCAATGAATTAGCTTGTGATTTTCCCACAGATTTCAGTCCCACACTGCCAATCTGAATGCATTTCAAATTCCTCACCGTGGTTCGTCAATGACACTTCTGGTGTATGAAATAAAAATTCATTTGCACCCTTACTAATTAGGCTCAAATATATCCCTATGTGTATTGCAAACTCTATTCACTAGCACAAAATCTCTGCCACAGGCATTTTTCCCCATTTAAAAATTCATTTTCTATTAAATTAGAAGGTCACCTAGCAGGAAAATGTACTAATCAAGATTTTATCACTAACGAATTAAAGGTTTTTAATAAGCAAGTTTAATTAAGTTATCCTAACAAGTGATAACAGCTATTTACAACTTAGGGGATGTGTGCATGTGCACTAGAGCATGGAGAGTTTGAAATCTTATTTCTTGGATTCAGTAGTTGCTAAACATTCCATATAGAGATGGAAGTTGAGTAGGCATATATGCGTAAGACTGAAATAATTTCAAGGTTAACAATTGTTGTTGGGGTGAGGAGGGAGCTTGCTTGAAAAAAGTTAATTAGTTTTCTAAATATTATGCTCAAAGGTATAGAATATTTGATTTAATAGAATATTATCTTCTCTTGACCCTGTACTTGTCTTTGCGTCAATTACATGAATGTGTTGGTGTCAATTATATCAGCGTATTGATAATTTGCATGATATCTTAAATATACAAATACTGTAGCTGATTATAATCACTTGGAATAATGAAAAAAATTGTGGTTCCAGGAAATTATCTATCATTCTAACAGACAAAAATATTACAGTAATAGAAATACCTAAACTTCTTATGAAAAGGTTACTATTTTCCAAAAGTAAAAATGTAACATATATACGGTATATAACCATCTATTGGTTTAGAATTCTTACTATATTAACTAACACTTTGGGTTTTTTCCTTTATAATTGCCATGTACATACATAAAGATTTTGCCGCTCGAAGAATAGCCCCTTTTAAAATTAGTAATGAAGAGAGAACAGAGAGAAGATTAACAATATGACAATGACAGAGTTCCAACAGGACATCCTTAGGCAGTTCTGTAATTCTACAATTGAATTTTTCTTCCTTTAAAAGATTTACCCACAAGGGGCACCGGGATGGCTCAGTTGGTTGAGCATCTGACTCTTGATTTCTGCTCAGGTCAAGATACCAGGGTCATGGGACTGAGCCCCACATTGGGCTCCATGCGGAGCCTGCTTAAGATTCTCTCGCTCTCTCCCTTTGCCACTCTTCCTCACTTGAGTGCTCTCTCTCTCTCTCTCTCTCTCTCTCCCTCCCCCCCCAAAAAAAAAGAGATTTGTCAATCCATGATTCATCTCATTCATTCATAAAGCACATGCTACTCGAAACATTGTGTCTGATATTATTCCCATGATGGTAAAATCACAAATAAACATGTCATGTTATTTAATAGTGTCTTGAAATCTGTGTAAAGCATATACAAAAGTATAACATTAACTGTATTAAAGGTAGAGAGGAAGAGGAAATTAAGTCATAGAATTACCAGGAATAAAAAGAGCAAACCCTCTTTCCTATATACTATTCACAATAACTGTTAATGGACAAACACATTAAGGTATATAGGTAATTAAGAAGACTCAGCAAATGCAACCCTTCATAGTATGAATTTGCAAACCCTTTCACTCTCTGATTTTTTTTTCTGTAGAAGGTTTAACACAAATTATGACTAAATCTTATTACAAAGCACGTATCATAAAATCATAGAATTTTTAAACTCAGATGACCTTAAGAGGTTAATTTAAAAATGAAATAACTGAAGCTAAGTGATGTAAAGTGACCTATTTATGGTCACACATGCAGCTAATGGCAGACATAGATTTACTGACCTGCTAGGTCTATGCCCTTTACACCGCATTATAGTGCTACACTGTTAGTAATGCCATTTTTTTAGTCATTAATGTCATATTTTGCAATAATTAATACATTTTATGAAGAATTTTGGGAGTTAGCCTCCTGCCTCTCTGACCCATTCACTCCTTTCCTCCACTAACTGTTAAGTGGCAATATAAAGAATACAATAATATCTCCTTAGTCCTACATAATAATAAATGCCCAAGAGCCCCATTTACTGGTTTTGAAGGCACCCCTTAAATTGATTCCAGTTCCCCATTTTCCATTTATCCATCTCTACTTTCCACCACCTCCTAATAACCATATATATATATATATATATATATATATATATATATATATATGAAGGAATTAGAACTTTCAAGTGGAATAAAAAGCACTATATCCCTTTTTTAAACTTTACTTTCAACAAAACAAACATACAAAATGACAGTTCTGGGGATTGGCAAATCAACAATGGCAATTCTTTTATCTAGTTTTTTTTTGTTTTGTTTTGTTTACAAAATAGTCTTGATGTAATATCCACTGACATACCATACTTATTTCTACTTCTATACTTTGAGTTATTATCCTAAACACTTTGCCCTCTTTGTTTTCAAATCCAACACATTCTCAAGACTCACATGCCCCATAAAATCTAGCTTCACAATGCTAGACTTCTATCTTTTTTTCTGAAACACTTACATTTTTAATGAGTGTATGTCACTGGTTACCTTCAATGATTAACTTCCTATGTTTTCTCTTATTTTTTATATTAGTGTTGGTGATTCATTCATGTATCTCTCTCAAATATCACCTTTTCAAAGAGATCTTATCTGATCTGATCAGAGTCTAAAATAATTCATCTAACCCAAATACCTACCAATTCCATGACACTCTTTTATTATTTTAATTACCTTTAAAGCTTTGAAATCATTATGTTTATTTATTTAGTTGTTTATTTGGTGCCTGCTCCTTGTATAATGTGAATTTCATGGGGGAAAAAAAGATTCTTATTGGCCTTTTTTACTACTGTGTTCCCTGGATCTAGAATAATATGTATCAAAAACATTCAATACACATCTGTTGCATATTGAATAAAATTAATTAATTCATATTTAAATCTTTAGACTATAAAATTTAGCATCATGTAGAGAGAAAATCTGATTTGCTGGGCTCTAAATCCTGACTCAACCATTTAATTATATGCAACAGTGACAAGCTGAAAGCTTTTCCTGTAAGATCAGGAGGAATAAGACATTGATACCTACTCTCTTCACTCTTATTCAAGTATAGTACTAAAAGTAGTCACTAGAGCAATTAAGCAAGAAAAAGAAATAAACAGCATCCAAATCAGAAAGAAAGTAATACTGTATCTGTTTGCAGGTGACAGTCTCTTATACATAGAAAATCTTAAACACTCCACAAAATAACTTGGAACTAATAAATGAATTCAGCAAAGTTTCAGGATGCAAATTTGATACAAATATCAGTTGTATTTCTATCCACTAACAACAATTTGAAAGAGAAATTAAGAAAAAATACCATTTTTGATTACATCAAAAATAATAAAATACCTCAGAATAAATATAACCAAAAAAATGACAGACCTGTATGCTAAAAACAATAAGATATTGCTGAAAGAATTAAGAAGATGCAAATAAGAAATTATTCAATGTTCATGGATTAGAAGAAATAGCATTGTTAAAAGGTCCATACTATCCAGATCAATTGAAAGGCCCAGCGCTATCCCTATTAAAATTCCAATGACATTTTCCACATAAATTTAAAAAAAAATGCTATAATTCACATGCAACCACAAAAGATCCCAAGTAGCCAAAGCAATCGTGAGAAAGTAGAACAAAATTAGAGGTATCACATTTCCTGATTTTTTTTATTTATTTAATTAATTAATTATTTTATTTATTTATATTTTTTTGAGAGAGTGCCAAGGTGGAAGAGGGGGATAGAAAGAATCTTAAGCAGTCTCCACACTCTGTGTGAAGCCTGATGCAATGCTTGATCTCACAACTCTGGGATCATGACCTAAGCTGAAATCAAGAGTCAGACACTCAACCAACTGAGCCACCCAAGCACTCCAAGATCTGATTTTAAATTGTATTATAAAACTATAATAGTCAAAATGATATGGTACTAACATAAAAGTAGATACATAGGTCTATGGCCCAGAATAGAGCCCAGATTTAACGCCATGCAGATATGATCAATTAATTTAAGACAAAGGGGCCAAAAATATGGGACAATGGGAAACTATCACTCTAATAAATGTTAAGAAAACTGGGCACATGCAGAAGAATAAAATTGGACCATTATCTTATACCATACACAAACAGTAACTCAAAATGGATTTAAAATTTGAATGTAAGATTTTAAATCACATAAATCCTCACTGAAATTAGTCTTGGCAACAATTTTTTGGAATTGAAAAGCCAAGGCAACAAAAGCAAAAATAAGTAAATAGGACTACATCAAACTAGAAAGCTTCTGCACAGCAAAAGAAACCAAAAAATAGCAAGCTACTGAATGGAATAAAATGTTTTCAAATCATATACCCAATAAGGTGCTAATATCCAAAATCTATAAAGAACTCTACAATTCATAGCAAAAACAAAACAAAAAACAAAACAAAACAAAACACAAACAACCTGATTTTAAAATGGACACAAGATCTAAATAGACATTTTCCAAAGAAGACACACTTGGCCAACACAGAAATGTGCTCAATGTCATTACTCATCAGACAAATGCAAGCCAAAACCACAATGTGCTGCCATCTCACATCTGTTAAGAATGTCTATTATCAAAAAGACAAGAAATAACAAGCGTTGGCAGGGATGTAGAGAAAATAAAACACTTGTGCACTATTGATGGGAATGTAAATTGGTGCAATCACTATGACAATATAGAGGTTCCTCAAAAAATTAAAAATAGAATTGCCATCTAATCTAGAAATTCCACTTCTTGGTATTCATCCAAAGGAAACAAAAATGTTAATTCAAAAAGATATCTGCACTCCCATGTTCATTGTGGCATTATGTACAACAGCCAAGACATAGAAACAACCTAAGTGTCCCTCAATAGATAAATGGATAAATACATTGTGGTATGTAATATGCAATGGAATATTATTCATCCATAAAAAAGAATGAAATTTCAGCATTTGCAACAACATGGAGGGAACTTGAGGGCATTTATGCTAAATTAAGTAAGATAGAGAAAGATAAACACCATATGATCTCACTAAAAACAACACAAAACAACCCAACTGAAATCACAGATATAGAGAACAAATTGGTGGTTCCAAGAGGTAAGGATGAGGGGTGAGTGAAATGGGTGAAAGTGGTCCAAAGTACAAACTTTCAATTATAAAATAAATGTAATGGAGATATCATGTAAATTCTGGTGCCTATAATTAGCAATACTGTTTTGTATATTTGGAAGTTACTGAGAGTAGATCTTAAAAGTTCTCATCCCAAAGAAAAAAAATTGTAACTATGTATAGGGATGGATATTAACTAGACTTATGGTAGTGATAATTTTACAATATATACAAATATTGAATTATGCTGTATACCTGCAACTAACAAAATGTTATATGCCAATTATATTCAATAAAAAAGAAAGAAAGAAAAGCATCCCATATCTGAAATAGGTAAATGGACATCCAGATTTGTGAAGCTTCAAGAATACCATTAAGACAAATCAAAAGAGATCTACACTGACCAAAGTGTCATAAATCAAAGACAAAGAGAGAATATTGAAATCAGCAAGCAAAAAGTGAGTCATCATATACAAAAGAACACCCATAAGATTATAAGCAGATTTCTCAGCAGAAACTTTGCAAGCCAAGAGAAGTGGATGACATATTCAAAGCACTGAAAGTAAAGTTGATGACAGAGAATACTATATCTGCCAAAGATGTCCTTCAGAAATGAAGAAGAGATAAAAGGAAAGAAGAAAAAGCAGCAGCAGCAGCAGAAGAGAATCACCACTAGAAATGCCTTATAAGACTTATTGGACTCCCAGAGGTGGAGGAGAGAAAACAAGGGTCAGAAAATTTATTTAAAGAAATAATGACTGGAGGGCCTGGCGGGGCTCAGTCAGTTAAGTGTCCCACTTTGGCTCAGGTCATGATATCATGGTTCATGAGTTTGAGCCCTGTGTTGGGTTCTGTGCTGACAGCTCAGAGGCTGGACCCTGCTTCAGATTCTGTGTCTCCCTTTCTCTCTGTCCCCCCCCCCCCCAGCTCATACTCTGTCTCTGTCTCTGTCTCTCTCTCTCTCTCAAAAATAAATAAAACATTGGGGGAGGAGCCAAGATGGCAGAACAGCATGGAAGCTTTTTGTGTGTCTCGTGTGCATGAAATACAGCCAGACCAACACGAAACCATCCTACACACCTAGAAAACTGATTGGAGGATTAACACAACAATCTGCACAACCTGAACCACAGAATTCAGCAGGTATGCGGCATGGAGAGGTGAATTTGGGGAGCGAGAAGCCACTGAGGGTAGGGAACCCGCTGAGATGGGAGAGAGGATGGAGACTGAGGAAGGGGGGAGAATATGGGAAAAGCACCCCTCCCCAAAAGCAGCTGGAGAGAAAGTGGAAAATTGGAAGCAGCCACAGGGAAACACTAAAAAGGGAGAAAGGAGAAAGGAGAGAGTTTAAATTCCATTAAGACTGTAAACAAGGGGAGAGCAAAGGCTGCAACTCCGCAGTTCCATACCTGGTGGTGCTCTGGTGGGAAGGGCGAATCCCCAGGAACAGAGTGGGGTCCGGGAGGTTCTTGGGCCACATGGGGAAAAGCAGTTCCACTGCTGAAAGGACATTCGGTGGAGACTGTTGAAGCCTCCTGGTCCCAGCAGACCCCAGAAAACGGCCACATTCACTGGTGCTGGGGCAAGGTCGTTAAGGGTGAAGCCTGGTGCCAGATGTGTGTTGTGATTTTCCATAATCCCTGAAACGCTGCTGCTACACTGTCTCGTGAACTCTTTTTCTGGGGTGGGCTGGCACCTGGTCACAGTCTCAGGGCACCAGTAGCAGCAGGGTCCAGCGGGAGTTCCTGGCTGCAGCCGACATTCGGCCATTGCTCTTTCGGCCATTGCTCAGTGAGACACTCCTGCAGACGGGCAGAACAGCCACAGTCCTTTGGAAATAAGGAGCCGGGGAAAACAGCCGCATCTGAGACGAAACTCAGGACAGAGGTACTACCAGGGGCCTGGTCACGGAGAGTGAAAAAGCGGGGAGCAGACAAAAGCTGAAGACAGAGGACGGGTGCACGATTGCTGATCCGGGAGAAGACTGGGTAGCTGGGTGGTGCCGGTTTCACCAATCCCGCGCATGCGCGTACACACCTACAAGCCCCGCAACAATCCACCCCAGTAGGCTAGCAGCGCCATCTAGTGGAGAGCAGAGCTGTTACACTGAGCCCCGTCCACCTGGGCCAAGGTCGCTCTTCAAGAACACAAGTCTCACTGCCCGCTTAATTTATGGACTATAAAGAGCTACATAGATTGACATCTGGGGAAAACGAAGTAATTTCAGTCCTACTTCAATCTGTTAGCAGGTTAATCTATTCAATTTTCTTTTATTTTCTTTTTTTTTCTCCCTTTCACAATTCTTTTCTTTTTCTTGAATACAGAAAGAGAAAAAATTCTTTTTATTTTCAATTTTTATTAAAAATATTTTTCTTTAATTTTTATTACTATATTTTTACTTTTGTGTAAATTTTTTCAAATTCTACTTTACTTCCATCATTTTATTTTAGTCTACTTCAGGTATTAACCTTTACAACTTTTCAAACAATTTCCTTTTTTTCTTTCTTTTTCTTTTTTTCTCTTTTTTTTGAATGAAGAAAGAGAAAAAATTCATTTTTACTTTCAATTTATATTAAAAATATTTTTATTTAATTTTTGTTACTATATTTTTTGCTTTTATGTAAATTTTTTCAAATTCTATTTTACTCCCATCATTTTATTTTAGTCTAATACAGTGTATTCACTTTTTCAATTTTCAAACAATTTCTTTTTTTTCTTTATTTATCTTTTTTCCCTCTTTCATTTCTTTTCTTTTTTCTTAAATACAGAAAATGAAAAAAATCGTATTTATTTTTAATTTTTATTAAAAATATATTTCTTTAATTTTTTTCTACTATATTCTTTATTTTGTGTATATTTTTTCAACTTATATTTTACCCCATCATCTCATTTTAGTCTACTTCAATGTATTCATTTTTTCAAATTCTCACTTTCCTTTTTTTTCTCCCCCCCTTTTTTATTCCTAATCTGTCAAACCACTTTCAACATCCAGACCAAAACACACCTAGAATCTAGCATCATCTATTTGATTTGTGTGTGTGTGTTTAATTTTTAATTTTAATATTTTTTAATTTCAATTTTTCTACCTCATTAATTCCTTTTCTCCCTTCAAAATGACACAACGAAGGAATTAACCCCAAAAGAAAGAGCACGAAGAAATGACAAGAAGGGATTTAACCAACACAGATACAAGCAAGATGTCTGAACCAGGATTTAGAGTCACAATAATAAGAATACTAGCTGGAGTCAAAAGTAGATTAGAATAGCTTTCTGCAGAGATAAAAGAAGTTAAAAATAGCCAGAATAAAATTAAAAATGCTATAACTGAGCTGCAATCATGGATGGATGCAGCGGCAGCAAGGACAGATAAGGCAGAACAGATAATCAGGGATAGAGACAACAAACTTATAGAAAATAACGAAGCAGAAAAAAAGAGGGAGATTAGGGCAAAAGAGCACAATTTAAAAATTAGAGAAATCAGTGACTCATTAAAAAGGAACAACATCGGAATCATAGGGGTCCCAGAAGAGGAAGAGAGAAATAGGGATAGAAGGGCTATGTGAGCAAATCATAGCAGAAAACTTTCCTAACCTGGGGAAAGACACAGACATCAAAATCCAGGAAGCACAGAGGACCCCATCAGATTCAGCAAATACCGACCATCAGCAAGGCATATCATAGTCAAATTCACAAAACAATCAGGCAAGGAGAGAATCATGAAAGCAGCAAGGGAAAAAAAAGTCCCTAGCAAACAAGGGAAGACAGATCAGGTTTGCAGCAGACCTATCCACAGAAACTTGGCAGGCCAGAAGGGAGTGGCAGGATATATTCAGTGTGCTGAATCAGAAAAATATGCAGCCAAGAATTCTTCATCCAGAAAGGCTGTCACTCAAAATAGAAGGAGAGATAAAAAATTTCCCAGACAAACAAAAATTAAAGGAGTTTGTGACCATTAAACCAGCCCTGCAAGAAATTTTAAGGGAGACTTTCTGAGGGGAGAAAAGTGGAGGAAGAACAGTGAAGGAAACCATCAGCAAAACTAAAAGGCAACTGACAGAATGGGAGAAGATATCTGCAAATGACACATCATATAAAGGGTTAGTATCCAAAATCAATAAAGAACTTATCAAACTCAACACCCAAAAAACAAATAATCCAGTGAAGCAATGGGCAAAAGACATGAATAGACACTTCTCCAAAGAAGACATCCAGATGGCCAACCGACACAAGAAAACATGCTCAACATCCCTCATCATCAGGAGATACAAATCAAAACCACAATGAGATACCACCTTAGTCAGAATGGCTAACACGAACAACTCAGGCAACCACAGATGTTGGCGAGGATGCAGAGAAAGAGGATCTCTTTTGCATTGTTGGTGGGAATGCAAGCTGGTGCAGCCACTCTGGAAAACAGTATGGAGGTTCCTCAAAAAACTAAAAATAGAACTAGCCTATGACCCAGCAATTGCACTACTAGGCATTTATCCAAGGTATACAGGTGTACTGTTTCAAAGGGACACCTGCACCCCCATGTTTATAGCAGCACTATCAACAATAGCCAAAGTATGGAAAAAGCCCAAGTGTCCCTCGATGGACGAATGGATAAAGAAGATGTGGTGTGTGTGTGTGTGTATATATATATATATATATATATATATATATATATATATAATGGAGTATTACTCGGCAATCAAAAAGCATGAAATCTTGCTATTTGCAACTACATGGAACTGGAACTGGAGGGTATAATGCTAAGTGAAAGTAGTCAGTCAGAGAAAGACAAATATCATATGACTTCACTCATATGAGGATTTTAAAGGACAAAACAGATGAACATAAGGGAAGGGCAACAAAAATAACATAAAAACAGGGAGGGGGACAAGACAGAAGAGACTCATAAATATGGAGAACAAACTGAGGGTTACTGGAGGAGTTGTGGGAGGGGGGATGAGCTAAATGGGTAAGGGGCAGCACGGAATCTACTCCTGAAATCATTGCTGCACTATATGCCAACTAATTTGGATGTAAATTTTAAAAAATAAGAAATAAAATTAAAAAGATAAATAAATAAAACATTAAAAAAATTAAAAATTACATAATCGCTGAGAACTTCTCAAATCTAAGAATAGATTTGGATATCTAAGTTCATGAAGCTCTAAGGTTACCAAAGGAAGTTAACCTAAAGAGATTTTCTCAAAGAAACATATAATAAAACTATGAAAAATCAAGGACAAAGAGAATCTTAAAACCAGAAAGAGAAAAACTAAGTTATAATTTACAAGAGAATCCTTTTTCCCAAATGTCCTCCAACAGTTGTCTCTACAGAAATAGAACAACAAAACAAAACACTAAAATTCTTATGGAATCACAAAAGGCCTCAAATAGCCAAAGCAATCTTGAAAAAGAACAAAGCTGATGGCATCACACTTCATGATTTCAAAATGTAGTACAAAGCTACAGTAATGACAACAGTTTGTCACCAACATAAAACAGATACATAGGCCAATGGAATAGAATAGAGAGTACAAAAACAAATCTACATGCATATGACCAACTGATCTTCAGTAAGTGTGCCAAGACCACACAATGGGGAAAGGATAGTATCTCCAATAAATGATGTTGGGAAAACTGGATATCCACATGCAAAAGAATGAACTTGAACTCATATCTTACAATGTACAAAAAAAATAATCCGGAATTGGATTAGAAAATTTAAATAGTAAGACCTGAAACTGTAAGACTCTTTGGAGAAAACACAGGAGGAAAACTTCTCGGTATTGGTTTTCACAATGATTTCTTGGATTTGACACCAAAAACACAGGCAATAAAATAAAAAATAAACAACTGGGAATGCATCAAACTAAAAAGTTTGCGCACCACAAATGAAACAATCAAGAGAGTAAAAAGGCAATATACAAAATCGGAGAAAATATTTGCACACTATCTACCTGCTAAAGGATTAATGCCCAGAATATGTAAGGATCTACTACAACTCAACTGAAAAAGAAACAAATACCCTAATAAAAATGGACAAAAGACTTGAGTAAATATTTTTCCAAAGAAGACATACAAATGGCCACTAGATATATTAAAATGTTCTCAAAAATCACTATTTGTTAGAGAAATACTTACTAAAACAACCTCAAGATGTCACCTCACATCTGTTAGGATGGTTATTATTTTTAAGAAAGAAGGTAAGTATTAGCGAGCGCGTGGAGATAAGTCTTATATGGTGTTGGTGGGAATGCAAATTGGGACAGCCACTATGGAAAACAGTATGGCAGTTCCTCAAAAATAAAACTGTTATGTGATCCATGAATCCCAATTCTGGGTGTATGTCCACAAGAATTGAAATCAGTATATCAAAGATATCTGCACTCCCACATTGTAGCATTATTCACAGTAGCCAAAACACAGAAATAACCCAAATGTTCACCAATGCATAAATGGATACATGTGTGGAAATACATAATCAATGGAATATTAGTCAGCCTTTAAAAAAGAAGGAAATCTTCCCTTTGCCGCAACATGGATGAACATAGAGGATATAATGCAAAGTGAAATAAGTCAATCACAGAAGGACAAATGTTACATGATTCCATTTATATGAGGTAGTTAAAACAGTCAAATCCAGAGAAGCAGAGAATAGAATGGTGGGTTCAAGTGTGAGTGGTGGGGAAATGGGAGATTGTTCTAATGGATATAAAGTTTCTATTAAGCAACATGAACAAATTCTAGGGATCTGCTGTACCACATGCTACCTAAAGTTAACAACATGATATTGTAGACTTTAAAATATGTAAATAGGATAGATTTCATGTTGGGTGTCCTACCAAAACTAAACCAAACCCAAATAAAACAAAACAAAATGCAAAAGAGCACAAGGACATTTTCGGAGATGAGGGATACCTTTAGTATCTTGGTTGTGGTAATGGTGTTATGAGTGTATACACATGTCCAAACTCATTAAGATGTACACATTAAGTGTGTGCTATTTTTTGCGTATCAATTATATCTCAATAGCGCTAAAAAATAAAAAATAAAAGTCTGACTAGCAGGTCTAGGGTGTTCAAGCCCAGCACATTCCAAAGAAAGGTCTGTCTCTTGAACTGCTTCTGAGAGATAACATCGAAGCCTTTGGAATATTCTCCCTGGTAATAGTACCTTTGTTTATCTGGGGCCTTGGAATACATCAGATAGTTTATATTAACAATGTCCTTTATGTTGGGGGCCTCGGGCCATGTGGAATCAGATTGACATCTAGTGGGACTGGAGCCTCAGTAACTATGGTCGGCTGCAATGGATGCTCCATGCCTACCTCTAATAAAAATCCCAGACACCAAGACTCAGATGAATCTCTCTGGTTGACAATATGTCCCATGTGCTGTCACACATTGAAGCTTGAATGATTAAATGCTATTCATATGACTGCACTGGGAGAGGGCAACATGTGCTTGGTCTCTCCTGGACTCTGCTCTATGCACCTTTTTCTTTTTTTGTTTTGATCAGCACCATTTCATTGTAATAAACCATAAGTATAACAGTTTTTCTGATTTCTGTGAATCCTTCCAGTGATGAACCCGAGGGTGGTCTTGGGGACCTAGGACACACTATGCCATTCATAGAATAACACAATCTCCTGATTTTTGGGAGTGTTAAAGTGTATTGTAAATTTGGGAACTTTGTTTTTTTCCTCCTGCTAACTTAACATCCCCATTGTGCACATCTTGCCCAGGTGACCAGGTGCACCAGTGTGATAAGGATGACTTCCCTGCACAAATTCCACTTCCTGCCCTGTCCTGACCATGACCTAGTAACATTCAAACGCATGGGTGAAATCTCCTCATGCTTTTCTCCTGTACTGTTCCTTTGTCTATGGATTCCTGCTGTGCTTGATTGAGTCCACTTCCCCACTCCCATCCTTCCTACATGGTCCCTTACAGCAGGCAGTAACCCTGTATCTGTAGGACTTGGAAGTATAATAAACTGTGTTTTCCTGAACCTCTCCTGTGTTCCCTCTTATGGCCACAGTTGACTGACCATCAATCAGTTCATCAGCTCTGACCACAGAATCTGAAGCAGGCTCCAGGCTCTGAGCTGTCAGCACAGAGCCCAATGTGGGGCTTGAACTCACTAACCATGAGATCATGACCTGAGCCAAAGTTGGACGCTTAACTGAACGAGCCACCTGGGCGCTCCTACTTGCAGTTATTTCAAATTTAGACATGGGTTCTCAGCACCCCCCATCTAACAATGTAACACAAACTAGTGTAAATGTAGCCTCAGAGGTAAATGATAATTTAATGAGTGACATCTAAAGAAATGGATAACCCTAATTTTTAGAATTCTTGCTTTTTTGTCAAAATCTAACATGAACCTACATAAAAACACATAATATCTATAATCGAGGATCTTTGAACTTAATGTCAATAAAAATAATATCACATATTTCTCTTACATACAAAATATCTCTCAGTTTCTGAAATAAATGACTGTATTAGTATTCAATTTTTAAGTCATCTAAGCTTGTGAACACCATGATGTTTAACAATATTTAAAACATATTTCATGGAACAAGAATATTATATATCTTTCCACTGAGTTTCTATATGCTCCATAACAGCCTTTACTTTTGTTGTGGGGACGTATGCCCTGGTTTCCAAAGAATTTATAAATCCAATTATTTTCATCATCAATTTTTAAAATTGTCACTCTTTTGAAACATACCCTCAAGATGATCCTATCATTTTGGGGCCAGCATGCTAAATAAGTCCATATTTAGAAGTGTCAAAGATGGATGAAATAAAAAAATACATATTTTATGTATTCAAATATATGTACACATTTTATATCACCTGCAGGGATATTCCATTACAATCTGATCAAAGATCACTCAATAAAGCAACACCAATCCCTAGAGAACTTTCAGTGTTGTCTTTGAAATATAATGTTTTAAGCCATGACAAAAAGTAGAGCTAGGTAAAAAGAAAAAAAAAATGTAGCAACCAAAATAACTCCTTTTAAATGTAAAATGCAAGGAAATGGGAGAGATGTATATATTTAACAGAAAATAGATCCTCCATATAAACAGTTTTCCTCAATTTGTTTGGAACTTAACGATTCACAGAATTTCATTCCGCTCAGAAAAGTGTACTGTACATATCACACTTGTAAAAATATGCCAGTTCTGAAAATCTGTTCAATTCCCTGTCCTTTAATTTTGTAATCACATAGATGCCTAATGCTTTAGAATAAATTTAAATAGTAGAAATAAACACACAATTATGAAACCTGTTTTTGTAATTAACTTTTTAATTCAGCTTCTATTGTATCAGGTTAAAAGTTCAAATTTAAATCATTCTGGGATTACATGCGAGGAGAAAACAATAGTGTAGCAATTTTTATAGGGAGTGTAGCAATGTATACTTGATGTCAGAGGCTAAGAATTCTACAAAGAAATATTTTTAAGCAATTGTCTTTTCTGACAGATTCAGCAAAGCCAACTATATTATCTAAAAACTACCCAGGGAGGTGGATAGGTGAGAAGACTTTAAAAGGATTCACAAGTAAGATATAGCAAAAACATAAAACAAATAGAAAAGTCACTAAAATGTAAATTGATGCCTAAGAATTATATGTTGTATGTCTAGTGAATGTGTACAGAGATTATTTGAGCAGTTGGGGAACAAAACAAAGAAAATAAAAGAAGTAGAAAGAAAGAAAAGGTCAAAATAGGAAGAGTTTCAAATACTGAGTCTCTAAAAATTAAGAGAAATTTTACAAGTAGTTATAGAAGTTGACAAAATTTGAAGCAGTTTTGATAAGCTGTCAAGTTTTATATTATAATTTTCAGGGCACATTTGTAATAATTCTAATACTTTTATTCTAGTAATAAATTTGAATTTTAAGGTATTTCCACACCTTTTTTTTACAGAAATCAAAATTATGTAATTCTGCAAGTATCTACTATTTAAGGGGAAATTCTTGGGGCACCTGGGTGGCTCAGTCAGTTAAGTATCCGACTCGGTTTCGGCTCAGGTCATGATCTCACGGTTTGTGAATTCGAGCCCCGAATTGGGCTACGTGCTGACAGTGTGGAGCCTGCCTGAGATTCTCTCTCTCCTTCTCTCTCTGCCCCTCCCCCACTCACTCTTTCTTTCTCTTAAAAATAAACTTAAAAATTAAAAAGAAAAGAAGAGAAAATGGCATCTGCCTAGCAATTAAAAAAAAAATTTTTTTAATGTTTATTTATTCTTGAGACAGAAACAGAATGTAAGTGGGTTAGGGGCAGAGAGAGAAAGACACAGAGTCCGAAGCAGGCTCCAGGCTCTGAACTGTCAGCACAGACCTTGACAGGGGGCTTGAACTCAGGAGCTGTGAGATCATGACCTGAGCCGAAGTTGGATTTTCAACCGACTGAGCCACCCAGGCGCCCCTGCCTAGCAATTTTTAATATTGTTTTTCACTTTCCACTAAAATTCATACACAGACAGACTGAAAAAGCAGAAATCTCACTGTCAGACAGCCTTATACAAGAATATTGGAAATTTCCATCTGCCTTAAAGTAAAATGGAGACTTCTTCACTAGATGGAGAAAAATCTATTAAAGTTTTGCCTCACAGAACATCCACAAAATCGTTTAGGTTAAAAAACCAGAAGGTTTCTGGAGCACCTAGGTGGCACAGTCGGTTAAATATCCGATTCTTGGTTTTGGCTCAGGTCATGACTCATGGTTCGTGGGTTTGAGCTCTGCATAGTGCTCCACGCTGGCAGAACAGAGTCTATTTAGGATTCTCTCTCTCCCTCTCTGCCCCTGCAGTGCTCTCTCTCTCTCTCTCTCTCTCTCTCTCTCTCTCTCTCAGAATAAATAAACTGGAAAAAAAAACTGGAAAGTTTCCCCTACGTCCCCTTGTGTCTCAAGTCCCAGAAACCCAGCAGTCTATAGCTGTAACAGAAACTGAACCATTATACCTCATGTCACAAGTACAAATCTCCAAAGCAACCAGAGGAAGTTTCCAAATGTTCAACACCTAGGAAGAACATTTTCCTAAAAAAACTGAGCTTGTCAAAAAGTAATGGGAAGTACCCTAGATGCAGGGTTTGGAAGTCACAGTGATTGAATCATCAAATGATTGGGGCAGGAGAAAAAATCATCACAAGGGGGCCAAGCGATGCTAAATGAAGTCCATTCAAATCAGGAAATTGTATAGGAGTTTTGTGAGTATTAAGCAACCTTTCAAGAGCAGACTTGAGAATAATATCTGACCAAAATGAGATTAAACCAGAATCTGAGGGAAATATTGTGACCCAAGAATTTTATATCTAGGTGAGTTATTTTTATTATTTTTTACATGTTTTAGTTTTTTTTTAATGTTTATTTTATTTTTGAGAGAGAGAGAGACAGAGTGTGAGTGGGAGAGGGGAGAGAAAGAGGGAGACACAGAATCTGAAGCAGGCTCCAGGCTCCAAGTTATCAGCACAGAGCCTGACGCAGGGCTTGAACTCACGACCTGAGATCATGACCTGAGCTGCAGTCGGTTGCCCAACTGACTGAGCCACCCAGGCACCCCTACATTTTTAGTTTTATAAAACATTAGATATTCAAGACCCCTGAGATCTAAAATACAATTTTCAAATCCTACTGGAATAAAAGTACTGTATTCTAGTAAAAATATTTTAATATTCTAATAAAGCAGTTCAAAAAGGTATCTGTTCTCAAATACATATGTAAAAATCAATAGCTTTTTTTATGCAAGCAGTAACTAATTTGAGCATATAATAAAAGAGAAAATCTATTCAGAATAGCAACAAAAATATGGCATAGTTAGGAAAAACTTAAGAAATATGCAAAAGTTTACATAAAAAAGAATTACAGGGCATTGCTAAAGGACATAAAAGAAGAAATTAATAGGGAGACAAGTTATATCACTGAATAGGTATTTTAATATTGTATAGATATAATTTATTGATATGATTCCATATCTTAGTGCAAGCATTTTAAAAATGATATATACTCCTTTACCTAGTGATTTACCTTGAAGATTTTTTCCTAAAGTGCTACTTATTAATGTGTATAAAAATCCAGATGCAAATATGCTTATTGTGGTGGTTTTTATAGTCATAAAATTATCAAAACATTAAATATCTAATAACAGCCCACTGGTTAATCTATGATGAGTCTATATGTTATTACAAAGCCATTACAAGAATATAAAAAGATAAAAAGAAATGATAGTTTCTTATGTTTGAAATTATAGTCTTAGTATATATGCTATAATTCTGAGTTTAAAAAAGGAGGAAAAGGAGCTGAGTGGTAACAACATTCTTCTTTTTTGTTATAAGGCAAAAAACATAGATGTTACTTTAATTAAATTCTAGACTTTTACCGTAGTGGTTTTGTTTCTTTTTCCTTTTATTTCATTTGAGTACCTAGAGGGTATAATGCTAAATGAAATAAGTCAGACTGAGAAAGACAAATATTGTATGATTTCACACATATGTGGAATCTAAAAAAATAATAATAATAATAAATGAATAAACAAAAAACATTCTTTTTTAAACTAAAAAAAATGTTTACTTAAAAGTTGCTGCTAAAGACATCATTTCTCTTGTATAATAATCTTCAGTTGAGGAAAACCACTAGCATAAGCACTCAAGTGATAAAAGAAAATAGTGAACAAATAAGCTAGGAATATCCTTGGGGAGAATTATGAAGTTCTTATTATCCTAGATACGGAAATTCAGATGAGATGAAAATCTGCTATGCTTATTAATGCATTCCCAGATTTCCTTCTCAAGCTTGAGTCTAAGAAAAGCAGTTCAGGTGAGATGCTCACACTGCTCTTGGCATCTCACACTGGGGAAACACTCAATGGAGAACTGTCTCTAGACCAGATGATGAGTGCTCCAGCCCTGGCCCCAGGCACTATGGAGCCTTTCTCTCATCTTCCCTGGACTGTGGCATTAAGGGTGCTATGGCATAATGTGGTGCAAAGGACACAGGCCCAGCAGGTCAGTAAATGTGGGTTCTGCCATTAACTAGTTACATGACCATCATTAGTTCATTTTAAATTACTTACATTCAGTTCCTTTATTTTTAAATTTAGATTTCAAACTCCCTCTGACTTTAGGGGCCCCTGGGTGGCTCAGATGGCTAAGTGTCCAACTCTTGGTTCCGGGTCAGGTCATGATTTCATGGTTACGTAGGTGTGAGCCCTGCATCAGGCTCTGTGCAGACAGTGTGGAACCTGCTTGGGATTCTCTCTCTCTCTCTCTCTCTCTCTCTCTCTCTCTGCCCCTCCCCCACTCTGCTGTCCCTTTCTCTCTCAAGAAAATAAATAAATAAAATTAAAAATTAAAAAATTAAATAAAATTCCTCTGACTTTTTAAAAATTATATACCTTTTGGGGGGCACCTGAGTGGCTCAGTTAAGTGTCTGACTCGGTTTTGGATCAGGTCATGATCTCAGTTCATGGACTCGAGTCCCATATCGGGCTCTGCACTGATGGAGCAGAAACTGCTTAGGATTCTCTCTCTCCCCTCTCTCTCTCTCTGCCCCTACCTACCCTGCTTGTGCTCTCTCTCAAAATAAATAAGTTTAAAAAAAATTTAAAAATTATATACCTTCGGCATAAAATTGGCATAACTACTACAGTCTTTACTTCTCCAGCTGGTCAGGGGTATTAAAACTTCTTTCCATCCATGTTTCCCTTAACTTCTCCCAAACTTTGATTCATCTGTGTTTTTTACCTGGTGGAGTGACCCCGAATTTTTATTTCTAATAGTTCTAGATTCTCAATTGTCCATTCAATATTGAGTTAGCCCATTTTCTGGCAATGTTAATAAGTAAAGAATCAGGTTGAATTACACGGGCCAAATTAGTAACTTTCTTTATTGATTTATAGGCATGGGCAGCCCTAAATGACCCAGAAGCAACCTCAGCTTCCAATTTAATGGCATCATGGTTTTGTTCCTTGGTGGAAACTTCTTCCTTTGGAAACAAGGGCTTCTCTGTACCTTCCAAGTCCAAGGCTGGGGAAATATGAAGAATCACTCTGTGAGTGGGTTGTAACATGCAATAGTAAAATTCCTTGGTTTCCAGCCCTTCGTATTACAGTTATGGTAAAAATAGCACCATATATATTTGTTTTTAGTATAAAGCATATACCACACCCTATAGGAAAAACCCCCACCTCAAATTTACTGTTATAAGTTCTGCCCACTAGAAAGATTTACCTTCACAATTATCTTTTAGAGTTACCCTGGGTTGAGCTGTTGGAGAATATGGACAGTAGATGCCTAGGTCTGGCAGTACCAACATAACATGCAGATCCATTTCTAAACCAGACTTCCAAAAATTTTCTTTTGTTAACTGGTCATAGAAACTGCCCAAAAGGTAAAGGAGAGGTCAGAGAAAGGAGTAACAAAGCCAGAAGGAAAAGTACTATGAGTGTCTGACTCAACTACAAGTAAAATTCATTTATATCTTCCGGATCTAGTTGGACCCAGTAGATCTCTCACATATGATCACAATTCAGAAAACGTTGAGTTTGTGATAGGTAACTGGATTTAATAGTCACTAGATGTCCTATAATTAGATGCTCAATCTTTCACAGGGTCCAGTAGCCAGGAACTTCTTCTCAAATGGAGAATAATTGTTGACAGAGGATGATACTGCATTGCCCGAAGTTATGGATCCCATGTTTCTCTTATTGGAGCTCACCCGTAACTCCAGAAAGCATCCCCAGCTGCAAAAGACGCACGAGGTAACATTGGTCGTAAGTCTCAAGCAACTTACAGAGCAGCCTGGACTTGAAGAGCTCCCTTTTTTTATGTGTCCCACTCCAATCTGGAAGACTTATAGGGTTACTAAGAAAAAAAAATCAGAACAGTATACCCAGATGTGGTACATACGGCCTCCAAAATTCAAAACATGCACTGTGCTCTTTCTTTATGGTGGACACTACAAAGGGCAGAAACTTGCCTTTACATTTGGAAGGTTTACTTCAATAAGCTCCAGAAAACTAAACTGAATTTTACTGTGGCAGGAGCTTGGGGGTTCTCCTGACTTAATATCTCATCCTCTAGCATGCTTGTGCTTTTTAAAACATTTTTTAAAGTTTATTTATTTATTTTGAGAGAAAGAGAGCAGGGAGGGCAGAGATAGAGGGAGAGAGAGAATCCCAAGCAGGCTTTGCACTGTCAGCACACAGCCTGATACAGGGCTTGACCCCATGAATCACGAGATCATGACCTGAGCTGAAACCAAGAGTCACTACTGTAACTGACTGAGCCACCCAGGCACCCCGTGCTTTACTTATTAGTTCTTGCTTCTCAAGTCCAGTTAGCATATTTTCACAAAAAGAATGGACCAGCGTGGAGTTTTGTGAAATATCAAAAGGTTCAGTATTCCTACCAATTATATTATGACCAAATATAGAGTTGCTATAAGTGTAATTTAAACCAGTGAAGATGTACTACTCTCCCACCCAGGTGAAAGCGATCTACTTCTGATTATCCTTATTAGTATGGGTAAAGAAAACTGTTTTCAAGTCAACAGCTACAAACAAGGTGACAGAGGCTATGTTGTTTGCTCAGTGATAAAAACATAAATACTATATCTTAAATGGCAACCTCAGTCGAAATCATGACCTTCTTAAAGTTTATGATAATCTGCAATCATTCCTAAGACCCATCTGGTTTTTGTACTGACCCAAAGGAGAATTAAATGGACGTTGGGTAGGTATCATCATCTTTGGCATCTTTGGTTTGTGATGGTGGTACTAATACCAATGATTCCCTTAGGAAAGTACTTTTGGCTTAGTATTGGTGTGGTATTGTGTAGGAGGAGAGAGAAGCTAACAGGTAGGGGTAGGGGTGGCATTTCTAGGAGCTTCCACTTTACTTCCACCTACCATAACAACCTTTGCTCTGTGAGTCAGGGGACCATTTGGGAGAGTGGACCAGTTGCCAGTTACGTCTATTTGCATTGTACACTTGTAAATTACGGAGATAGTCTAAAGATGGGTGCAGAGCTACTGAACAACAGTGAGAAGAGATTCTGCGAAAGATCTACAAGCCCTTATGCTGTCCGGTGGGTCCTAGTAGCTGTTTTAAGTCTCCAGATATGTTTGTTAACTTATATTCATGATTTAATAGTATGATCTCACACCAAGAAACAACAATTAACTTGCTTTCATACTATGCCAAATAATGAATACTTGAAATAGGTTATTTAAGTTTGCTCCTATGGTTAATCTCTGTATCTTTACTGTCTTCTTATAAATATATTATTTTTAAATTATAAGATATATATAGATATATATACAATTAAATCATTTTAATTCACTCAATTTGTGCATTCCCCAAATAAGATCTTTATTTTTTGCAAGTTTTAATCATTTTCTCACTCTAAGAAATAGCCTACTAGAAGTAACTTGCAAATGTAAATAGAAAGTTTTTAATATTCAAAATATAAAAAAGATCATTATCAGATTCATTAAAACAATTATTCAGACACTCATAGAACTAGTATTTGACATGATTTTAGTATGACAAATTTCAAACAACGTAAGAGAAGAGCAATGGATGCCTGGAGTGTTATATTGAGTATTATATTCAATTCTGAAGATGTATTCAGTTTCAGCTGGAAACTCCACTCTGATTATTTAGCAATATATCTCATGGACATTGGAGAGTGTACTATTGATACACATATTTGCCATCTAGGCCAAAATGAGTCTATCTGGAGAACTTTTCATTTTATGGCGTGACCTTAAATTACCACTGTATATGCTAGTCTGTCTAGAAACAGGTGGGTTTTTTCTTAATTAGAAATACTTGCATACTTAAAATGCATCCAAATTCATCAAATAATCTGGACATAAAAATGAGAGTTCGATTTTATTTTTTATCTTTTCATTCCTGACTTTATCTGGTTTTAGTTCGATGTAACAACTATATGATGCTGCAGGTTGGAGAAAAGATGACCGACACAAGTTTCTTGTGCAGACTAGCAACAATCTGACAGAGACCAGCACAGGGCTTGAATGGAGTACTTTGCCCCTTTGGGTCAGTGATCACAATTTACATTCTGCAGTGCCTTGAAAGTGTTATGTTTAGTAATATAGATGAAACACTGATTAGTTAGGCTGTCAAAATATCTTCTGTCAGCCAATGATTTAGTTTCTCATATTGTCTCATGAAAAATGGAGACTTCTTGTGCACTTTTCAATGTCAAAATAAATTCAGTCTTGTCTGAATGTCTCAAATGTATTTCCTCAACTTAAATAACTTGCTGAACATATGGACATTAGGTGCCATTTGGGCTGTATTTATGTCTCTGATTATGAGAAATCTTTTGATATGAATGTTTCAGAAACATTTTATTGATACTATATTCTAATTTTCTTCTCTTTCCTATGTTTGTGGATGATATTATTTTATATTCTTTCTTTAGACTATACTGTGTACTATAGCAATTTCTTTGATTAAGATTTCACTTGAGTAGATCAGAAGTTATATTATTCAGTATAAGAATCTACAAGTATAATAACCTTACCTTTTATCATAGCTGTATCAAGGGCACATAACAAAATATTTGTCCAATCAGATATCTAAGGCTATTTTCAGGTTGAATGTATTAGCTGATAATCATACAAAATGCAGTTGGAGGTTCCAACTACTATTTCACAAAAAATCATCATTAAAAATAATTCTATTTAGATAACATTTTGATGCTAAAAGCTTTTTTTTTTTTTTGATGATCTAAGACTTTGCATACCATTAGTAACATGGAATTCTGGGAAAGTACTTGATAATAAATTCATCTCTCCTGACAATAATCATATAACTTGTAAATCCAACATTTGTAAGCAATTCCTTGGACTAGAATAAAAGAGATTTTGGAAAATACTTCTACTTCTTTAAAATATTTCTATTTTTTATGTTGTGGGGGTGTGTACTTGTCTGTCTTTTTGCCTACCTATACACTGATATTCTTTTGGATATTTTCCCACCTAGTGAGGTAGTCTTACTTCATATCGTATTCTTAAATGCCTTGCTTTATTCCCTCTCATTACAGAGAATTGTTTAAATGGAATGAAGAAGCAGAGAAATGCTGACTGTAAGCCAAATATGGAAATAGTATATCTGTTTCTATAGATCAGTTCCTGATTTTCCACCAGGACTTAAACTTCTCTTTCCTTAACTTCCCTTCTCTGTTCTTCTCTTCTGGAACTACAGACTTCCTCTACTTTATTTCTGAACATATCTTACTTCCTTCAGTAGACTTATCTCTTTATAAAAGGAAAATGGTTATTTGATTCATCTTTGTATCTTTCAAAATATTTATTCCAGTGCTAGCTACATGGTAAATGGTAGATAAATGTCTATGCATGAAATATGAGTTAATGGAGATAGAGCTCATGCATCTGGGGTTTCGTTGTAAACATACACTCTAATGCTGTTTGACCTTCACTATAGAGAGGGTGACTTAACTGGTTATGCCATTCCTTTTGCAAAACAGTCTAACACTGAAGAGGCACCTGGGTGATTTAGTCTGTTAAGCATCCAACTCTTGGGCATGAGACCAGCACAGGTGATGATCTCATAGTTTGTGAGTTCGAGCCCCACATCAGTCTCTATGCTGACACTGTGGAGCCTGCTTGGGATTCTCTCTCTCTGCTCCTCCCCCACTCACTCTCTCTGTCTCTCTCTCAAAAATGAATAAGTAAACTTAAAAAAATGTAAATGGACTCTCTTGACACTGGTGAAAAAAATTTTCTGTGTAGCAATAGAATCAAACATCCTTAGAATCAAGCATCCTTAGATCAAATATCAGTATAACTGATGGTATGATTACAAACTCTTGAGGAACTGAAAATATGGCAGACTTAAAATAAGAGCAGTAAGAGGAAGCCAAGTGTTTGAGTTAAAAACAAACAAACAAACTGTGAAACACATGTTCCAGTGACTTATTTAGATCTTTTTATAAGTGATCTAAAATTACTTGCAGGGTGCCTGAGTGGCTCAGTCAGTTAAGCTTCTGACTCTTGATTTCGATTCAGGTCATGATCTCACAGTCATGAGATCAAGCCCTGTGTCAGGCTCCCTGCTGGGCTTGGAGCCTGCTTAAGATTCTCTCCCTTTCCTGCTACCCCTCCCCTACTTGCACACGTGTGCTCTCTCTCTCACTCAAATTAATTAATTAGTTAATTAACAATATTTGAAATACTATTTTTCCTCATGCTTCAAATAACATTCAAATAGCTGCATAAGATATTATATACCATATTATTTCTATTCATTTTTTGGAAGATAGATGGAATTTTATCTGCATTTCTTCAGATATTTCAGAGAATTTTCTTTCAGCTTTTATTTTTACGATTATGAAGTGTAGATTGCACTACTGAAACCGTAGATAACTTCCCAACTTATTGTATATTATCTATGTGTGTGTTCAGTTTATTGAAACACAACCCCAGTGGCAGGCATTGTGGTTGACTACTCCAAATCAATCCTCCTTCTTCCTGGCCCTGACTTGGTTCAGAAATCTATACCATATAGAGTCATATACCTGTAGGGAAAATCCTCAATCAAAACCTGTGTTAATTAGTTGTGATTAAAACTCTAAGCTAATTTTGATTTTTCCACTTACTTTACCAGAGATTAGTGAAATCATAAAACTTGTATGAAATTTTGTTCAGTGAGGCAGGAAAGAAAATAATCTAGACAGTGCCTGAGAAAAGTTACCTTGCTCTTAAAAGGAGATGTGAAGAAAGAAATGATCCTTTTCTTTTGATGAACATTTTTGTGTTTGTATGTGAACATCAACACTGTCTCGCAATCATTAGGACAAAAATTACACACTGAAGAAGGAAAAATAGAAAGTTTAAAAAGAACAAATTTTTTTAAAAATGCATGGTTGAATCACTGAATTAACTAAGCCTGGACTGCCCTAATTTGTTAATTTTTCTTACAGTTTATGAGTTTTTTGTTGTGATTTTCCTTAATTGTAGACAAAAGCTACCTCCCAAATTTTTAAAATATTATTTTCTCTAATTTATCTACTTGCTAAGAAAATATGATATTTGAGGTAGAGTGAATGTGAAAAGAAGATATAAATTTAATTCAATTTATTTCACTGAAAAAAATTCCTGAATTTTATTTTCTATCATGTTATCAAATTTTTTATAACCAGTTTCTTCTTTGACATTACAATTAATGTAAATTTTAATATATTCGTTTGAAGAATCTTAGAATTACATTTTAAAAGTTTCACATGTTCCACAAAACTTTAAAATAGGTTTGTTCTGCTCTTGGACACAAAAAATATAATTTGATACTTATTCAGTAGTCTTTGTAATCTATTTCTTACATAGTCATTACTTACAATGTTCTGACATGTAATGTTATTATTGGAGTTTCTCTACTTAAAAAATATCTTCTGGTTCTGTAAAAAGTTTAATTTATTAAAGCATAATAAATGTACATCTAACTTTAACCCTAATTTATGAAAATGTACAAAAATTAGTTATGCTGTTTGACATTTATAGTATCAGGATTTGCAAGTTTCACATTTAAAACATACTAAAATTTCATTTATCATCTTCTATATAATGTATATGTTTTACTTTCAAGAGATAGGTGTGTGTAATTTTAATGTCAACCTCAGAATCACCAAAAAGTACCCTGGCAATCAGTGGAAAGGTTTAATAGGTTTTCTGTCTTGTTCTTAATTTGCTGAAATTACAAAATCAATACTTTCAGTTGTAGCTGCAGTTACCCGTTTTACTGCTTTAAGATAAAGTCTACAAGAAAGTAACCTTCACTTTCAATTTGTAGCTCAGAACATCAGGTTGTTCTTGGCCACTAGTTAAATAGCCTGTTCTCTGCCATCCTATATAAGATATTCCAAATGTGCTGTGGTTCCATTTCCAAGGAGATACATGCTAAAAGGAACTGTGGTTAATACAGAACAAGCAGAAATTCAAAGTTTTACACTGTCCGTCTTTCCCTTTCTCTTCACAACATACTGATGTCCCTTTATTTCTTGAGCTTAAGCTCATCTGAATTCTTACTATACCTTTCAACTCTGAATCTGAGATTGGCATCAACTGTCCACAACACTTTCCATCCAAATAAGAAATAGTCTCATTCTCTCTGAACCTTGTCTTGCCCCTAAGATTTTTGTTACAAGAGCACATTCCTGCCACTTTTAAGATAAGGAAATTCTTCCAGTTAGAGTAGGTTAATACAAAGTAGACAAGTAAGCACATTTCTAAGATTTTAGTTTGAAAAAAAAAAAGTGATAGATCAGTCACTTTAAAATGTCAAAGATATTGGAAGGGACAAAGGGATTTTGAGTATTAAAGCTATAAATGTTTTTACACTGTAGTAAGTCTCAATAAACATGGGCAAAACCCACTACTGAAACGCTAGTTTTATAACATTCATCACATAGTCTTAATGTACACAGTTTTTCATCCTAAGAATATCTTTCATTCTTGTGTACAAGAAAAGGAGTTTGAATTTGGGCTTCTAACTCAAATGGTTGTTTTGTTTGTTTGTTTGTTTGTTTGTTTGTTTGTTTGTTTTCAGTCCTAAAATTTAAAAGTGTTCTGTTCCAGGCTATTTAGTACGGAAGGAACAAATTCCAGAAGGAAGTGAAGATTCCTCCAACCTTGCATCTGTGATATTTCAGATGTTTTACTGTCAATAATTTCTTTGGCTACAAACATGAAGTTTTGCTGTTTCATCAGTCCATCACCACTGTGCCTAAGCTACAATAGTAATACTCATATTGTATTTTAATTAATCTGTTTACATGTTGGTCTCTGTCAACTGACTATCACTCTTTGAGGGAAATAATTTCTTATTCATCTAGCACAAAACCTAGTAACATAAGGCACTCAGTACTCCTTCAGTAATATAAGGAAAAATTTCTTAAAAACTTGAATTGGAATTGAAGTCATGATAAACTGCTAACAAATTGAACATATAAGAACTAATAATAACTTAAAGTTTCTACTTCTCATTTTATTTAAGCAGGAGAGTGAGGTTGGCAGAATGGGGGTGGGAAGTTCTGTAGTAGAACATATCACACATATACATCATTTTTATCTTATTAAAACAGTTTGGACAGTGTTTCTTAGACTATAAATTATTATCCATTAGTGAGTCCTGAAATTGATTTAGTAGTGTTCAGCAATATTTCTCTCAATAGCATGGAAGAAAAGAATAGAATAGAATAGAGGAATAGAATAGAATAGAATAGAACAGAATAGAATTCAGTACAGTAGAAAGGAAAATATCAGAGTGCACATACTAAAGACAGTTACACTTTTGTAAGAACTCTTGATGAGTTTTATAGTTTTATATATACTAGTTGCAATTTAAAATGTATTTTTAACTAAGGGCAGTGGTTCAAAGAGTTTGAAAAAATATGCAGTTAGAATATGAGTTTGGCTATTCTGTTAGCATAGATAATTTTGGTTTAAACACAAAGGCAGTTGTTTATTTCTCATCTAAAGATCTGTAGATAAACAATCCAAGACTAGCATGGCATCTCCACAGGATCAGTTCTTCCTCTGTTGCTTTGTGATATATCTCTGGAGAATTTTTCTCACCCACGTGATCCAAGATGACTCACTTCCATGTCCATATTTCAATCATTAAGAGAGAGAGAGAAGGGAAATATGAGAGCACGACGCAAAGTTGTCCACAGTTTTTTATTCACAGCAGATGCTGTATCTAGTTCCAAGAGAGATTGGGAAGTATGATCTGTATTTTGGGCAGACAGATAGCTAGCAAAAATCCAGAGTTTAATTAACTTTGTAACATGGAGAAATGGAAATTTGGGCACCAATAGCCGTCTTGCCACATTTATGTTTGGTAGACATAAAGGAAGGACATGATAAAACTCAGATTTTACCATATGAAATCAGGCTAGAAATTCAACTCTGCCGTGGCTACTCTTCGTTTTCTCTCTTTTGATTTCCTGGTTAGTTTTTATTAAGAATGCCATGTTGTGGGAATGCAAGCTGGTGCAGCTACTCTGGAAAACAGTATGGAGGTTCCTCAAAAAACTAAAAATAGAACTACCCTATGACCCAGAAATTGCACTACTAGGCATTTATCCAAGGGATACAGGTGTGCTGTTTCGAAGGGACACATGTACCCCCATGTTTATAGCAGCACTATCAACAATAACCAAAGTATGGAAAGAGCCCAAATGTCCATCGATGGATGAATGGATAAAGAAGAGTGGTATATATATACAATGGAGTATTACTCGGCAATCAAAAAGAATGAAATGTTGCCATTTGCAACTACATGGAACTGGAACTGGAGGGTATTATGCTAAGTGAAATTAGTCAGAGAAAGACAAAAATCATGACTTCACTCATATGAGGACTGTAAGAGACAAAACAGATGAACATAAGGGAAAGGCAACAAAAATAATATAAAAACAGGGAGGGGGACAAAACAGAAGAGACTCATAAATATGGAGAACAAACTGAGGGTTGCTGGAGGGGTTGTGGGAGGGGGGATGGGCTAAATGGGTAAGGGGAACTAAGGAATCTACTCCTGAAATCATGGTTGCACTCCATGCTACCTAATTTGGATGTAAGTTAAAAAAAAATAATAATAATTAAATTAAAAAAATAAAAAAATAATTTAAAAAATGCCATGTTGGGAAGCAGCCTCTCAGATGACCCTCAGTGTTACTTACCCCCTAGTATTTATGCCCTTGTGTAATATCCTCCCATTGAAGCTGGACATAGTGACTGACTTATGACCAATAAAATATAGCAGAAGTGATAGCATGCCACCTCCAAGATTAGGTAGTAAAAGAGACACAAAGGTTTCTGCTCTGATGGTTCTTCTGTACTCTCTCAGGCACGTGCACTCTCTTTAGCTCTCTCTCTCTTTCTCTCTCTCTCTCTCTCTCTCTCTCTCTCAATTTCTCAGATGACTCATGCTTGGAAAACCATATCATGAGCAGCACTATGGAGAAGTGCTGCATGTGAACTAGTGCCCCTGCCAATAGCCATATAAGTGATCTTGGAGGCAGATTCTCTAGTCCTACTCAAGTATCCAGAAGTTGCAGCCTTGGTCGACAGGTCCACTGTAGTCCCATGAGATACCATGAACTAGAACTGCCAGCTAAACTGCACCCAAATTCTCAACCCTCAGAAACTGTCCAAGATTAAAAAAAAAAAAAAAAAAAAAAAAGTTCAGATTTTCTAGCAAATCCACAAAATGAGTCCTTGTTTTGCAAATGTAAACCAGCGATCACAAAGAAACAAGAACAAAAATGAAAACCAAAAAAAAAAAAAAAAACAAAGAAAGAGGAGAGGGGGGAGAGAAATATAGAGGAGCTGCAATTCTAAGGATTTATCTCTTTTGGTGAACACGTAGGTGATCATGTAGAACATAGAGACCTGTTTATTTTCTAAATATCCCAACTGCATGCAGAGGCAAACCATTATTTATCTTGAAAGTGTATGGATGTATTTTTATCCGATCCTTAGATACCAAAAAAGTTCTAGAACACTTGTCCTCTTTACATTGGAGGAAGGAATGGATCAGGTTAGATAAAACTGAACCTAGATAGCACTACTAATGCCTTAGAAGTGGCATTAGTTTTAACTATTTTAACTAATTTAAAACAAAACATGCAGAATAACTGATTTTGGATTCTTATATGCTATTGAGGCAACTAGACATAACCACACATGTAATTTAAAAACCAGGGTTTCCTTTGAAATATTTAGATATTATATATGCAGGATATTGTCTATTGTTCCTTGACCTCCATTCCCTTTCCTTTTTACGTATTTTCCAATGCCACAGGAGCAAAGGAGCCAAAAGCTACATAGTCCAGATTCCCTTACCACTAGGGCTCCACCATATAGGTGCACAGGCACATATTTGTAAAACACAAATGAGACAAAAGGTATTGTATTAGTTTTTATTGTTGTATAACAAATTACCAAAAAATTGAGTAGCATAAAACAACATAAATTTATTATCTCACAGTTTCCATGGGTACTGATTAGGATATAGATTAGCTGAGTCCTCTCACAGTGTTGAAGTGGGATATAATCAGGGTGTCAAAGGGAGATACCCTCTTATCTGAAGCTCACTGTACATTGGCCAAATTTAGTTCCTTGAGGTTTTAATACTGAAGTCCTTGCTTTCGTGCCAGCTATCAACTAAGGGCTGTTGTTAGCTCCTAGAGGCTTTCTGCTATGCCACCCTCTCCACAACAATTTACAACATGGCTGTTTATACCTTCAAGTACAACAACAGGGCAGCACTTCTGTGAATCCCTCTGACATTTTTTAAGAGCTCACCTGATTAGGTTAGACCCACCCAGGATAATCTTCCTTTGATTAACTAACTCAGAGTTAACTCACTGGGGGTCTTAATTACATCTGTAAATCTATTTGGCCATATAACATAACATAATCAGGAGATATTCTATCATATTTAAAAGTCTCACTCACACTCAAGAGGTGGGGATTACAAGGATTATACAACATGGGGCTGGAATCTTGGGAACCATCTTAAATTCTGTCTACTATAGCCAACTTCTTGTTTTTTTCTCCTGGCAAGGACAGTCATGGTGACATGAATGTTTAGAGAAAGTTGTGGTAGTCCATCTCAGTATTCCTGTGTCTAGCCACCCGTTTTGTGAATGTTAAAAGGCATTTTATCAGCAATAGTAATAGCAGCAGGAAAAATGTTCTAACTTCTGGAATTTAGTGGATGTGTTAAACTCTTTTTTTTTCAAGTTTACTTATTTATTTTGAGAGAGAGAGAGAGAGAGAGAGAGAGAGAGCATGAGTGGGGGAAGGGCAGAGAGAGAAGGAGAGAAAATCCCAAGCAGGTTCCGCACTGTCAGCACAGAGCCTGACGTGGGACTCAGATCCCACAAACTGTGAGATCATGACCTGAGCCAAAGTCAAGAGTTGGATGCTTAACCAACTGAGCCACCCAGGTGCCTGGGATGTGTTACTCTCTTAAACACATGTAGCTGCACTCTGACTGCCATTATACCACTCCATCCAGAGATCTTGTAAGACATGAATTTCAATATTAAATCTTTACTTAAAATACTGTAATGTTTCTGAATTCTGCCCCAGAATTCAGTGGTAATATATTATTAACACTGCCAACTTTCCTGGAAAGAAGCTGGTCATGGAGAAGAAAGTAATAAGGAAAAAAGGAAGCTTTAGACTAGGGGAGGAGGAAAGAATAGCCCTTCCTTTGTCAGGCTTGGAGATGATGAAAAGCATTCCTGGTGCTTGAAGGAAGCTGGAATTTATTGAATAGAAGCAGATTGGAAATAGGAATGGTAAGGATGAATGACCATGAGCCTAAATCTGTGGGTTACGAGAACAGCCAGGACTAGAAGATGGTTACTTAAAATTGCAATTCGTTTTCCTGGCCCTCACATTCTCAGAAAAAAAAACTTGCTACATGTTATACTCTGGTTTCAGACGAATGGTAGAAAATTCAAACAAGTATTTGAGAACATTTTTTAAAAGAAAGTAGTGAGAAAAAAGCAATATTTCCTGTAAGGCCAGAGCAGTGGTAATACAGCAGCCTAAGCCCTGCCACAGGTCCATGACTGCAGAGGTCTGATCAACAGCAGGGCAAAAAGAGGCCGCTGTCCCCAGGAGACTCAGAACCCCAGCAAGAGGCATGCTGAGATACAGGCTGATGGAGGTTACACACAGTATTCTCTCTGGATAAATCAGAGATCCTAATAAATTAGAAATCAAGACAAAGAGGACTGAGGAAATACCACCACAATTTATTGAAATTTAGTCACATTTGGGGGACACTATGTGAACTCTGAAAAACGTTGACTCCTTTGAGTTGGACTCAAAACAGTATTGTTGATCATTTTGTTTTTATCTGACATAACTCAGAAAACAAATTTATCTAATATGTTGTGATCCATTTGGTATTTAACTATATCATGTTACCTCCATTGACCCTGTGGAGCTATAACTGCAAAATATAAAGTCAAATATTGTGGGGAGAATCCTAGTACCCATTATAGCCTGCCTATATACTCATCATGAGTGTGGGCATCATTCTTATGATTATGTTGCATTATACTGAAAAAGGATTTTGGCAGGGGCAATGAAGGTGTATAATTGGTTGATACAATCAATTGGGAGTCTGTCTTTAGTAGGCCTTATTTAATGAGATTAGCTCTTAAAAGCCAGGCTAAAAGGTGGAGGCAAGAGAAATCAGAGAGATTTGAAGCATGATAAAGATTTAACTTGAGGGAAATTCTCTACTGCTGGCCTTGAAGATGGAGAAGACTCTGGAAATGAATGCAAGTGGCCTCAGGGGGCCAAAAGAAGTATGTAGCTAATGAGCCACAAGGGACTGGGTACCTCAGTCCTAAAACCACAGGAATTCACTTGTGCCAATATTGTGAATAAGTCTGGCAGAGAACCCAGAACCTCAGACAAAACCGTAGCCCTAGCTAACATCTCAGTTGGCAGTTTTGTGACAACCTGAGCAAAGAACGCAACTATGCCATTCCTGGACTTCTGACCAATAGTACTGTGAGATAGTAAAGGATTTTTTGCTGTAAACCACTATTTTTGGCAATTTGTTACATAGCAATAGAAAACAAATACAATTAGTGTTATTAGTTAATTAAATGGCATTATTTAATTTTTTTAATGTTTATTCGTTTATTTTTTAGAGAGAGAGAGTGAAAGAGAGAACGGGGGAGGGACAGAGAAAGAGGGAGAGAGAGAATCCCAAGTGGTCTCCTCGTACCAGCACAGAGCCCAGTGTGGAGGCCTATTCCACTACCGTGAGATCATGATGTAAGCTGAAATCAAGAGTCGGATGTTCAACCAATTGAACCAGCCAGATTCCCCAACGAAATTGCATTCTTAAAAAGCAGCCATTGATGGTGGTGTGGGAGACATATTGAGCTGCATCTGGGAGCCCCAATTCAACAGAGAATAAAGTAACTGTATGATGTTAAAAAATAAGTGTTCTTTGTGCTGAGGAAAAATGCCAACTACCTAATGAGACTGAGAGTTTGGGAAAAGAAACAAAACATAGTTGGAGCGCCGGGGGTGGCTCAGTGGGTTGGGCGGCCGACTTTGGCTCAGGTCATGACCTCGAGGTCCATGAGTTTGAGCCCCTCGTAGGGCTCAGTGCTGACAGTTCAGAGCCTGGAACCTGCTTCAAATTCTGTGTCCCCTCTCTTTCTGCCCTTCCCCACTCATGCTCTGTCTCACTCTATCTCTCAAAAATAAATGTTAAAAAGAAATTAAAAAAAAAAAAGAAAAGAAAAAAAAAAAAACACAAAGAAACAAAGCAGAACTTGCATTAGCACTGGATTGCCACAACTCTCCAAAGAAGGAAGAGAAGCATATACCTCCAACAAGAGAAATATACTAAAATTTTCTGCAGCATCTACCTGCAAATCTATACACTCTAAAATAAAGTCAGCCAGTAATGCACACCCAGACAAACGCACAGTTCTCAGAATCAGCACCTACATTTTGACAGTGACCTTTTACAAAATAAACTGCATCACTAAAAGGACCCATGGCTGTTAAGTATATTCAACTCCCAAGGGTATCAATGACACACAGATATCTCTAGATGACTGAGGAAAATATGTTTCACAAAAGATAAGTATTGAATAAACATCCAAAATGCATGATCTCACAGAAAACAGATTATTCAGAAAACAGATGAATTTGAGTCGTCTCAGAGAAATTCAAGATACTTTATAAAATAATAATGGTGAGCTGTTTTCTCAAATGGTTAAGTAAAAAGACAAGACAGTCTTTGAAAATTTAAGGTTGTTAAATTGTAAAATTTAAAGAAACCAAGTATATGGGCTTAATGAGAAAAACAATGTCAAAAAACAAAATCAATAAATTATAAATTAAGGAAATATTCAGAATATAGAAAAAATAAAAGGAAATACTTGTAGAAAGTATTTGGGGGTGGGAGGAAGAGTGTGAACTCCAGGAGGTCTACCATTCTCTTATAAGAGTTTCAGAATTTAAGAGCCTTAAAAATAGGGAAAAAGAATCAATATGACAGAAAAAAGAAAAATTCTTAAACCAAAAAAAAAAAAAAAATCCTAAAGTGTATAAAGAAATAAATGTTCCAAATACAAATAGAAGTTGACATTTATTAACTGTAGTTGAAGACTTTATTAGCTCAATTCTTTCAGATATGAGTATATTTGGAGGACAAAGTAAATATTTTAATTAACAAAATATTAGGAGAAAATGCTTACACAATCTGAGGAAGTACAAAAGGCCTTCTTAAGTAACACCTAAAAGACAGAAACCAACACAAAGAGTATCAATGAATTTTATTTTATGACATTTTAAACACCCATACATTGAACAATACAACTAAAAGCTTATGAAAAATAAATGTATTGTCTATTGGAAAAATTATTACTCTCCAGAATTTGCAATGAATTTCTATCAATGAAGAAAGACAACAATAAGACATAGAAAATTTGGGCACTTGGGTGGCTCAGTCAGTTAAGTGTCTGACTTCAGCTCAGGTCATGATCTCACAGTTCATGAGTTTGAGCCCCACTTCGGGCTCTGTGCTGACAGCTCAGAGCCTGGAGCCTGCTTTACATTCTGTGTTTCCCTCTCTCTTTCTGCCTCACCCTGTTCATGCTCTGTCTCTCTTTCTCTTTCTCTCTCTCTCTCAAAAATAAATAAACATTAAAAATAGATAAATAAAACATAGAAAATTTATTGAAAAGCCTGTAATGGCCAATAAATATTTTATTTTTTTAAATTTATTTATTTTGAGAGAGAGAGCAGGAGCAGGGGAGGGGCAGAGAGAGAGAGAGAGGTAGAGAGAGAGAATCCCAAGCAGGCTCCACGCTCTTAGCGCAGAGCCCAATGCAGGGCTCCACCTCAGGAAACTAACTGTGAGGTCATGACCTACGCCAAAACCAAGAGTTGGATGCTTAACTCACTGGGATGCCAGGCGCCATAATGGTCAATAAATATTTTAAAAGCCTGTAAATCACTTCATTAAGTAGCAAGTTCATTATTAAAGTAATAGATTTTTGGGTTTTTTTTTTTCCCATTAGATTAGGAAGAACTAAAAATATACATATATTTATAATACCCAGCATTAACATGAGTGTGAAGAAACATATTTTCATATGTAGTTGACAGACACTAAACTGATAGAGCTTCTTGGAAGGCTATTGGCCCACATGTACAGATCAACCTATAGATAGTCCTCTGTTTAACATTTATTGAGCACCTACATACTAGTTATTGAACATGTGTAGGCATTGAGGATATAGCAGAATAAAACATAAAAGGTGTCTGTCTTCATGGAGCTTATATTCTTACACACACCACACTGTAAATTTTGAAAACTTTGTATTTTCCTGATGCCTCCGCATCCCCACAACCAAGTTGTGTGAGCACCCCACCCAGGTAACTTGGTGCACCAGTGTGATAAGGCTGGCCCCTGTCAAGTCTTCCTTCTTGCCCCCACCCCTGACAATAACCTGGTGATGTTTAAACACACCAGTGAAATCCCCTCATGCCTTTTCTGTGTACCCTACCCTGACTCTTAACAAAGACACTTGTCCGTGGATCTGCGATCTGTCTCTCAGCTCCCCACCTGCTTAGTTAAGCCCACTTCCTGGAGCACCTCCTACATGGCCTCCTGAACAGCAGGCTGTGCCTCTCTATTCTAGGACTTGTGAATATAATAAATCTCTTTCACTTTGGTACTTCTCCGTGGTGTTATTTCATGTTCACGCCAGACTGATCATCTAAAAATAACATTTAAAAAAAATTTTTTAATGGCCATTTACTTTGAGAGAGAGAGAGAGAGACAGAGTGTGAGCGGGGGAGGGGCAGAGAGGGAAGGAGACATGGAATGTGAAGCAGGCTCCAGGCTCTGAGCTGTCAGCACAGAGCCCAACACAGGGCTCCAACCCATGAACCGATGAACCCACGAACCCACAAATCGCAAGATAATGACCTGAGCTGAAGTCTGATGTTCAACCGAAATAACATTCTTATGTAATATAGTAATATAATCATTCCTTACAATTCCTATGCTTCAGTAGAGTAATCAAAAGTATTTATAAAGAAGAATCTATAAGGATGTCCACTACAGATTTGTTTATAATAATGCAAAACTGGAATTCAATAGAGTCCATCAGTATGAGGAATAGCTAATCTAATTATGATTTGTCTATATTGCAGATAATAAGCTTCTGTCAGAAAGAATGAGGCAGAGCTATGAATATTGGCAGGGAAAGATCTCCAAATGATGACGAAAAAGGCAATTTGCAGAATAATAAATGTAAATGACTGCATGTACTTTTCCACAGATATTCTTTTGCATTTCTCTTTCAATCTCTATCTTCCTGTCCCTATATATTTGCTTTCTTACATTTGTATATTCTACATCCATAGGAAAAGTATATATTAATTAACCAATACATTAATAATGGTTACTTTGGAGGCAATGAATGAAATCTGAGACGATGAAAAAGAACTTAATAGTTTTATTATATAAATTTTGTTTAAATTTTAAAAGAAAAATGTCTACCAATTACCCTGCAAATAAAAGCAAATTACCAAGGCATACATTCTCCCTACCTACCACAGCAGTATTCAATGGAGAAAACTGCCAAGACCAGATGAGTAGCCAGCAAGCAGGTCCCCAGTTCCCACTTATTCTTATGCAGCACATAGAGCTCCATTAAAGTTGCTCATCAGACTCCAGGTGAGGTGCCTTAATAACTTGGGCTATGTGACTTTATTTTATTTTATTTTATTTTATTTTATTTATTTATTTATTTTTTTAACGTTTATTTATTTTTGAGACAGAGAGAGAGCATGAACGGGGGAGGGTCAGAGAGAGGGAGACACAGAATCTGAAGCAGGCTCCAGGCTCTGAGCTGTCAGCACAGAGCCCGACGCGGGGCTCGAACTCACGGACCGCGAGATCATGACCTGAGCCGAAGTCGGCCGCTCAACCGACTGAGCCAGCCAGGCGCCCCCTATGTGACTTTTTAGTTGCAGGAACAGGCAAACCTCAGCCCCTCACCTGGTCACTCGGGGGGTACAATAGAAATATGATCTGGTAGAATCCTCATCCCAGCTCTAGCCTGAAAGCTAATTGATTGCAATTTGGGCCAGTAGTCACTGGCCCTTCCATGATCTAATTAAGGGTTGGGGTCCACGACTTGCTGTTGCAGCTAATTGTCTAGCAGGCTGGTTGCAGAATTCACCATATCCGCATTCTTGCTTACAGAAGCAACGGCTCCTTCCACGGCATAATTAAGAGGCAGGGGTCCAAATCTTGACGTTAGTTAAGTTTGGTTGCCTTAAGCACTGAGATGTGACCTATTTCTATGGAGTTTTGTAGGAGGTCATATTCTTTTTTGAAAGCTAATCTGCATAAAATTAATCTTGGACAATTGCATTACTTTTTACATATATCACTTGAGTAATTAATCTATTATGAAAATGTGATTTAGAGGTGAGACCATAATAATTACCTATTGAATTTAGAGACAGTAAGGCCAATAATGAGTTATTAATATATTATGAAAATGTGATTTAGAGGCAAGATAGTACTAATTACCTATTGAATTTAGAGATAGTAAGGCCAATGGTGATTTGGAAGAAGGTGGTGGTATAACAGATAAAAGACTGATGTCAAAGGAAGAAAAAAATGGATAAGGAATGTACAAAACTATTTGCAAAATATGACTTTGAAGGAGGGGTAGAAGCAGACAATTAACTGCAAGGTGTTTGAGTGGATAAGAACAGATCCAGAAAGACAGTTTAAATTGTGTGTAATGAGGGTGTGGGAGAGGCCGCAGGGCACATGAGTGGGAGTAAAATTGGAAGGGACTAGAGTCATGCAAGGGAGAGAATGATGGATGAATCGTGACAGTCCACGGACACGAGTGTAGCTGGAAGAACTGTCTCTGGTAGAAGAATGAGTCCTTTCTCCACTGTAGCAGGAGGGAAGGGAGAAAGAATGGTGCAGAGACCTGAATTGTAGATTTTTATGATGAGAAGTTGAGGGAGGTCCTACCGGACAGCTTCCATTTCATCGGAAAAGTTGAAAGAAATGCTTTTTTTTTAATTCTGAAAACCAAAGGAAGAACACAGACTTTGAAAACAGAAGATATTTGAAACAGTTGTTGTGGAGAAAAGAAAACTGAATGAATGAGGATGAAGAGTTGGATTCTCCCAGCAGAGTTCCTCATGAAAACAAGTGGCAACAATTTACACTATTGGGTTAGTTCCCCAACGGTGTTAGATAGGCTGCATGCAGATGTGGAAAAGGCAGGTATTTGGAATGATTTAAAATTGGGAATTTATGAGTTTAGCATGAGGGGAAAACCATGAGCAAATGCTATCCATAGGGTTCAGTACATACAAAACATTCAATAAATTTTGTCTGGTATGGCAATCAATGGAGTAAAGCTTTCCAAAATGGTCTAAAAAACAGTGTGGTTGGAGTACAAGCTAGAAAGTTAGAAAGGAGGCTCTATGGAGTTTAATTTCAGGATTAGAGTTGTTTCAAGTGAAAGCAAAGTAGAGTTTAGTCATCAGATATGTAGCAAAAGTAGTGTAGGACAGAAAGTTATCGAAGGTGAGGTGGATACTCAGTACTCTTAGAATTTAACCATGGCACATATAGGTACAGGAGGTCCAGCTCTTGGATGTGACTATTTCCTATTGTCGTAGGTCTTGGGAATTGGTGACAGAAGATAGCAACTGACAGGAAAATGAAGAGATCGTTATAGTCTTGGTATTCTGGGATTACTTATTTGTTTGGGGGCATCAGATGTGAGGGGCAGGGTTTCATCTTGCATGCTCATGTATTTTATTCTGATGATCTGTACCTGAAATTTGGTTTCCTTCTCAGGAACATTTGATCCTTCTCAGAACATTTGCTCAAAAAGTGCCGTGCCATTTTGAATTCTCTCACACCAGAATATCACCCCCATTTCATTACTCAGTTATAGCTTACTGTGGGCAAGAAGTAGTTTTGTCCATGAAGAGATACATATAGCCAGTTCTGTCCTCAAAGAACTTTCAGCCTAGCTAGACACCTTATATCACATTCTTACAAGTAGCATGACTTTATTAGTGTCAAAAAATAATGTTAATAATCCTTTTCTTCTGAAATCTCAAGGCATTCGATTTGTACTTCCCTTACTAAATTCATGTGTGGTGTCACAGTTTTATTTCGAGGGGCTCTACTTCTCAACTTCTCTATTGTAGAATAAGGTAATCATAGATGTGACCATATGTTTTCATATTTATTTATTTAAATTTAATGAAGTGCTAGATGAAGGTATGGCTTTATGAGGCATCAGTCTATGTTTGACAAAGAAGGGCCATACGGGGAAAAAATGTTTTAAATTTAAAAGAGTTTTTGAGACACAATGGGCTAGATTATTCTGACAAAAATTTATAGCTGAGTAGACAGAACAAAATTCAGTGTGCCTTTGAGGTCTATAAGACTCTTGTCTCTAAGGACACAGTCTAGGTAAACCATAAAGTTTTGACGGACATCTTTAAAGACGGGAAGTAATTGCATGGATTGACAGCATTTGTTCTGGACTTGGAGATAACAACAGTAAAAATAGACAAAAAATAGAGCTTCTTCATTGCTCTACAAAATTCTGGAGGAAAAGCAAGTAGCAATGACAAAATTTATTTTTTAGTGTCACATTTATTGTAATTTTAATGGAACCCAAGAACTGACTTGCTTAAAAGGTAAACTCTGACTACATCATCTAATCTTGACAACACTAAAGCCATTTGTTTCCATTCAGGCTGAGAAAAAGTCAAATTGTTTGTCTACAAAATAAACAAGTGCCAACCAATTCCATGACCATCATTCATTCCCGTTTGTTGTGATCGGTCCATTCGTGTGTTCAGCACACTCATCTCAGCAGGCTCAGACTCCCAAATCTATATTTAATTTAAGCATTGCACCATCACACAGAAATCCTTCAACAACCTCACTGCCATTTAAAGGGAAAAGGAAAAAGCTACTCTTTACCAGAAGCACTTTATTGATCAAAATAAATGATAATATTTCCAAATATATAATTTTTAATTATCTTTGACAAAAAAATCTAATCCCTTTTCTTTCATTCTTCATCTTAACAGAATTAGGAAAAGTTTGCATTTTGATTAGTCTTCATGAAGAAAATCCAAGAAAGATTATTGCACAAGATGTGAGAATGAATAATAGACTTAAATATTTGAATTTATATTTTAAACCTGAATCAAAAAGTCTTCCCATTTTTCAAGTGGTCCTTTTACCTATTGTTTATTTCCCTTTTTTTAATGTTTATTTATTTTGAAAGAGAGAGAGGACATGGGTAGAAGAGGGGCAGAGAAAAAGGGAAACAGAGGATCCAAACGTGGGCTCTGTGCTGACAGCAGAGAGCCTGGTGTGAAGCTCGAACTCATGAACCATGAGATCATGACCTGAGCTGAAATCAAGAGTCTTCCACTTAACTGACTAAGCCACACAGGCGCCCCATTGTCTATTGCTGAGTTTTATTTCCTGGCAGAAAAGACAATATAATTCAGATATTTGGAAAGATTTTAAACGAAGATCTACTAATGGAGGTATAACTGGGTTTAAGAGAACAAAGAACTGTGAAAGCCAGTCTAGTGGGAGCAGAGTTACTGAAGCCCAGTGGAAATTGGAGACACAGAGGAGCTGCTCGAGAGATACTATAGCCTTAGAGTTCCAGAAGGACATGGTGACTGCCAGTAACTGCAGCCCAGAGCAGAAGGGAGCAGATAAAAAATACACTGGGTGCACCTGGGTGGCTCAGTCATTTAAGCATCCAACTCTTGATTTCGGCTCAGGTCATGATCTTGTGGTTTGTGAGTTCAAGCCCCACATCGGGCTCCACAGACAGTGCAGAGCCGGCTTGAGATTCTCTCTCTCTCCCCCCCCCCTCTCTGCCCCTCCCTTGCTTGCTCACTCTCTTTCTCTCTCTCAAAATAAATAAGCTTTAAAAAAATACACTGTTCCCCATCACCTCTCCTATTCATTTCCTCCTGGCACTTCATATTAGCTAAAAAAAAAATTAAAATAAAAAAAATTAAAAAATTTAAAAAAACGAACTCAATAAGTAAGGGAGACTGGGTGAATGAAAAGAGGTGTCATATCTCAGGGAACAAAGTAGAAAGGATGAAGATGGCATCTAGGGATTCCTAGAGGACAGACAGAGAATGACCAGGACAATATCACCCCACAATGAGCGAGAGTTTTGATGTATCATGAAGCAGATGATAGCTGTTCAAATGCTGATTCTGTCACCTAGCAGTTTTGTAGACTTGTGGAATCCACTTCCCTTCTCTGACCCCCAGTTTTCTTTCATAAGGATATCTGCAAAACGACTGAATTGTTGAACAAAGAATTTTTAATTTCGCCTACTGTTAGATTTTAGAGGTGGATGAATAGTATAAATAAGGAAACCAAACACTCTACATCTGGGGTTAAAAACTAAGACAATAAAACTAACTAAAATGGTCTAGAGATTAAGTTAGTTGAAATAAGCACAACTTTGTCAGAGAACAGGGTGACAAGACACTATAAATTTTTATGAACACACTACTGCAGCATCCCAGGAAAGGGGGAAAAATAAGCCTATGGAGCATAAACAAAAACTGGGCAATTGTGTAATAAGTTATATAATAGAGAGTTGAAAGTGTTTTGGGAGCACACTTCAAGCATTTGTAATTATGATAAACCCTAAAGTGCATTGAAAAGGTAAAAGAAGTTTAGGTTTTAATCTCCATTCAAGAAGTTTAGGGGCGCCTGGGTGGCTCAGTCGGTTAAGCGTCCGACTTCAGCTCAGGTCACGATCTCTCGGTCCGTGAGTTCGAGCCCGGCGTCGGGCTCTGGGTTGATGGCTCAGAGCCTGGAGCCTGCTTCCAATTCTGTGTCTCCCTCTCTCTCTGCCCCTCCCCCGTTCATGCTCTGTCTCTGTCTGTCCCAAAAATAAATAAAAAAAAAAAAAAAAAAAAAAAACGTTGAAAAAAAAAAAAAAAAAAAAAAAAATTAAAAAAAAAAAAGTTCATAGTCTAGTTGGGGAAAAGAAAACATTAGAAGTAAATAACAATACGTTTATTATTTGTAATTTGAGATAGTAATAGAAAGATTATCAAAAGTAATAGAAAGACTATACAAAATAATCTCTTCAATGAATTAGAGTAACTTAGGACAGTTTATATGAGCACAGCTGGTAGGTAAGCAGGGAAGAGAACATTCTAGCACATGTAGTATTACAAGTGCAAGTAATGGGACAATTGAGCAGAGGTACCACCATAAGTAGAGTTTTTGCTAAGAAGAATAATTTGCTTACAAAAGAGGTTGAGGCGAGGCTGGGCAGAATATGTGGGAAGGAATGCACAAATTATTCAGGACTATAGGGGCACCTGGGTGACTGAGTTGGTTAGGTGTCCAACTTCGGCTCAGTTCACGGTCTCACAGTTGGTGAGTCTGAGCCCCGTGTTGGGCTCTGTGCTGACAGCTCAGAGCCTGGAGCCTGCTTCGGATTCTGTGTCTCCCTCTTTCTCTGCCCCTCCTCTGCTAGTGCTCTGTCTCTCTCTGTCTCTCAAAACTAGATAAAAAAAAAATTTTTTTTAAATATTCAGGACTATAACAACAAAGCAAGTCATCTTGCTTTTGTCTGGTAGAAAATTAGGACCTATGGAATTTTTGGAAGTGGATATAATTTGCTCTTTATTTAGTGATGATAAAAAAAAGATGGAGTCGAGAGAAGAAAACTAACAGGGAGAAAAATTGAGAGGCCACTGCAGTTGGTTCAGAATCAACAAGAGTAGTAGTAGGAAGAGAAACCTGAGCTATTTTAAAGGAAAATAAACACTAATTTAATGTACCCACTAGGAAAGAAGAGGAAAAAGGAGTTAAAGATGATTCTAAGGCTTTTGAGTTGGAAAGATCATGATAGTGCTCTTCAGATGCCAGTTTTGGAGTGGCATTTTAGAAGTAAACAGAAATTCAGTCTTAAATAAAGATTGGTATTCAGAGATAGGTGTGCATGAAATTTAGAAATGCAGGCTCAGAGTTTAAGAAAGAAGTAGTGTGTAAAGGTAAATGATGTGGACAGACACCAGAGACATGCTATTTGAAACAAGCTGACAAGTTGGGAACCAAGGAAGTATGGAGATGAATAAGGTAGTTTACAGTCAATGCAGAGCAAACCTAAATATGTCTTATTTGAATATCAGAAAGCAATGCTCCAAACAAACTTCTACAAAGTTTATCATGGAAGTCTGATAAGATCTCTACTAGATCTTTACTGGATAGAAGTCTGATAAGATCTCTACTGATCTCTATTAGAACACAAACTCTACCCGAGAAGATAACAGATGATGACTATAGCATCTATAATTTTGCAAAGTTAGAGTAATGTGCATTCTAGCCATGGAATTTGGAGCTCCTAATGAAAACACGATTATTTACCAAATTTAAGCAAACAATATAAGGTTTCCCATGTGAGGCAGATGAACTAATATTATAACCATAGTTGTTAAATATACAATTGAAATAAATGTATTTATTTCCAAAGCAAAGCTATATTTTTATAAATATAACATGGATAACAATGGCACTATTATCCCTTGATATGTTAAGTTGAACCATGTGAAAATATGAAGACCCCAACTAGTCAAACATTGCCAATTTTGTATTTTTGCCTATAATTTATATTCATATTTTAATGGATTTCTAAATTTTAAATTTTAAGTTAAAAATATTATAACAGGCCAAGTAAAAATTTCCCAGTTTTACTTTCTTTGGTGTACAAGTATTCTTTTTTTAACTGTGTTTAAACCTAAAAAAATCCCCATAAATAAATTATATTTGATTTGTAAGCATATGAAAAGAATCATGACTATTCTAATATAGAATCAAAAAATGAAGATTTAATAATTATTTTTAAACTTAGACGAAACACACAATTTAACACATAGTAAAAATAAAGAGATACAACTTTGTTCACTTAATATTGTGTCCACACTGATCCTGTTAACAAGATAATTACCAGACTCTATTATATTTTGTATTCTGTAGACGGACACAAAGGAGTTTATGTAAATATATTTAATTACTAAACAAAGGATACAAAAATTACTTCTAAAATATTGATCTATTTTTAAAGTAGATTGGACAGTTCAGCATCAGCACATCGTGAATCTCAGTACAAACTGGATTTTCTTCTTTCAGGGCAGACGTTATCATAATGTACTTGCTAAATGCATGCATTTGATATAAGAAAATTATGGTAATGTGACATTCCTACTACATGATGGAATATTCTTTTAGATAGTGAAACATATTAATAACACACATGATAGAGTTCTTTTTGGTTCTTGACATTTAGAATCAAATTTTTCAAAGATTGTCCTTATTATGTATGTATACAGTAAGTATAAACCACACCACCCATAAAAACAAACGCCTGTTAGCCTTTGCTTCAATAGTTCTGCACAAGTCAACAGGTGATCACAATTTTTCAGTTCCATTGAAAACAAAGTCTTTAAAGAAAACTAAATGAAAACATTTCTTGAGAAATTATTTGCACTGACACGACCTTTTGAGATAAGCCTGTGATAAAAGTTATTTGGGATAAATAGAAAGGTAAAGGGCTACTCAAAACACAATGCAATGCTTTCTCCTGCTACAAATGTGCAACATAACATTTACTAGGAATCTGTGTGTGTGTGTGTGTGTGTGTGTGTGTGTGTATAGTCACAAATATTTTTTTGCCTTTATATGCACACTTAGCTATTATATATATGCAAGTACGTATATTTGCATATATATATATATATATATATATATATATATATATATATGTATGTATGTATACCTTGTGAGTAAAGTTAAATAGTATACTAAGTAAAAGTTCCTGTGTTACCAGTCTGATCTCTTTGAGATTGTTATGAATTCTATGAATTCATTCCCCACAAATAAGCCCGTCTGCTCACACATGCAGTGTTTGGCACATCATTTCAGGACCAATACACCCCTGGACTCTAATTACAGAAAACTGCAGTTTCTGCCTTCAACCCTATGAGTTAGCAACCTTGTTACCTTTGTAGATATGTCTTAGTTGGCATTGTTACTCTTTAAAATAAAACATATGGGATGCCAGGGTGGCTCAGTTGGTTAAGCATCTGACTTCAATTCAGGTCATGATCTTCCGGTTCCTGAGATGGACCCTGGCAACCGGCTCTGTGCTGACAGCACATGGTTCTCTCTCTCTCCCTCTCTGTCCCTCCCCGGCTCATGCACTGTCACGCACTCTCCCTCTATCCCTCGAAAATAAACAATTTTTTAATTAAAAAAATTACAAAATTTTCAAAATAAATAAAAAATAAAGTGTAAATTTGCCTCATGCAAATAATGTTTATGTATGTATTATTAATATTTATTACAAATTGCCAAAAGACAACTATAGTACAATAACACAGAAGCCCGATTTGGCCATCAGACTGCCTGGGTATACAGCTCTCACCTCTCCCAGTATTGGATTCATTGGTAGGTCATTTGACTTTTCTGGGCTTCAGTTACCTTATCTTCCAACCATGAATAAAAACAATTATAAAACATCTTAAGCATGTTAAAGTACCCACAAAACACTCGAAAGCGGGCCTCGCACTTGAAAACATCAGTCACGGGGAGCTATTAGTATTCTCAAAGTCTATCTCTTAAGGTATTGATATAAATGCTGCTCTGTGCCTTCTTTGGCCATCTTCTGAACTGTCCTGTTTCATCTTTTATTGCATACCCTTCCTCTAATTAATAGGTTATTAAAATTCCCACTTGTAGTGGTGGAGAAGAAATGGGGTGGGTTTGTTTGCTTGATTTGCTCTGCTTTGCCAAGTATCATCCCTCCACGAAATGGACTTCATGAACTGAGTACAATCATGACAGTAATTGGCTTATTCAACTACAAAATGTGGCAAGGTGAATTAGAAGCATGTGTACTATTATAGATTATTTCACCTATCCAAAAAAGTATGTTTTATAATAAAAAAAGGTAACACTCTCAGTTGTAAAACTGTGACACTCAAGTTTTCTTTCATCTGCTTCTAGAATGTAACAAATCATCAGAAATTTTAATAATGCCTGATGCCACCATTTGATGAAAGCTTGAAATTGGCTATTGGCTTTTGATAATTGGCTTAGTAATACAAGAAATTAGATAAATGCTACATTTAATCTGGTTGGAGATTTCACATGATTAATCAGCACAATACAGAGCACGACGATTCTGAAGCCAAACAATTTGGCTTAAATACTACACATCTCGGAGCATAGTACAAAAATCAATCTATAAACTGCTTTCCATTTTCATTGAAGAATAATTTTGGTAATACAGTGGTTTAATAGCTCAGCACCACGAATATTTGCCCAGAGAGTGTTATAAAAAGGGAACTAGGGGCGCCTGAGTGGCTCAGTCGGTTGGGCATCCGACTTTGTCTCGGGTCATGATCTTGCGGTCTGTGGGTTCGACCCCATGTCGGGCTCTGCGCTGGCAGCTCGGAGCCTGGAGCCTGTTTCAGATTCTGTGTCTCCCTCTCTCTCTGCCCCTCCTCTGCTCATGCTCTGTCTCTCTCTGTCAAAAATAAATACACATTAAAAAAAAATTTAAAGGGGCACCTGGGTGGCTCAGTCGGTTGAGCGCCCGACTTCAGTTCAGGTCATGATCTCACAGTTCGTGAGTTCGAGCCCCACGTCGGGCTCTGTGCTGACAGCTCAGAGACTGGAGCCTGCTTCGGATTCTGCGTCTCCCTCTCTCTCTGCCCCTTCCCCGCTCATGCTCTCTCTCTCTCAAAAATGAATAAACATTTAAAAAAAATTTTTTTTAATTTTAAAGGAAACTAGACTGGAAAATCAGGGCACCACAACCCTAGATAAAGATATCTAGGCAATGTTTTTATTTTCCTAAATCTCAGTTTAGTGCCTTGTACTATAAAGTGATGTAATTTGACTAGATTTGGATAGCAAATAGGGTATAACATCTATTTTAACCAATTAATGATAACTCCCTGGGGTCCTGTGTTAAGACTCATTTTTAGACTCTATTTCTATTTGGCCATAGAGAGAAGGAGGCCATGGATGAGGTAGTGGTCGCCCACATGTCCTATTTTTACTACTGAAGAATTGTATAAATAAGATCCTTTGTAGCTCTAAAACAAATGCATGAATTCCTTATGGTTACATTAAAATTGTTTGTAATAATACTTTCTGGGCCATCTGTTTTTGAAAATAAATTTTAACTATGGCATTCAACTGGAATGTATTTGACCTGATGGAGAAATTAGTACAATTCTGTGTGTAAACAGAAATCTTTCTTTTTACACAAAAATCCAAATTATCCAATAGACTTGGTTTATATCACATGAAAAATGTTTTATGCTTGGAAAATTGTTTGCTCCACACAATTGGTATCTGATTCATCCTAAATAGCAGAGCATAAATTAATGTGGATTTTGGACAGACTATAAATGCTGCTGGTCCAGTAGCTTCTTGAGTTACTTAACTTTGTGTTCCTCCCTAGGGACAGATGCATAAATGATGTACAGTAAATATGGACAAAATCATACTGTTCAACTGTATCCAGTCAGTATAGCATTCAGTTCAAACATTTATTGAGTATTCACTTATTCTAGTATCAAGCAGTGTTAGGTGTTCCTATAAGAGGTTTGTTTTTTTTGTTTTGTTTGTTGTTTTTTTCTCTTCTTCTTCTTCCAGGTCATGATCTTGCAGTTGGTGAGTTTGAGCCCTGCATTGGACTCTCCACTGACAGTGCGGAGCTTGCTTGGGATTCTCTCTCTCTCTCTCTCTCTCTCTCTCTCTCTGCCCTCCCCCATTTGTGCTGTCTCTGTCTCTCAAAATAACATTTTTTTAAGTTTTTTTCTTCAATCAGTTATTCATTCCTTAAGGTCTTCTTTATTATCAAAAACTTGTTTATGAAATTTCTTGCCATGGTTATGATCTATAGTTTCTGGCCTCCTGGACTCCAGTTAGACTGGCATCCTATTATCCGTGCAGGGCACAGCTTGAATTCCTCAGGAAGTAGGCTTGGAGATAGAGGTTCCTGTGCAAGAGGGTTATCCCTGAATGCCCAAGGGATCAGCCCCTGTGCAAGGGGAGGTGATCAAGCAGCACTGGGCAAAGGCCTGACCTGTGAGACACTCTCCGCAGAGGTCCCACCCAGTTCCGTGGAAAGTTCTGGAGTTGGGTTGAACATTAATAGTTGCCCCAAACTGAAACTAAGAGTACCCCCCCCCCTTGGTTTTCATTAGGCAGGAGTCTCCTCAGAAAAGGAATGTGACCTTGGGCCTCAAGCTCCTGTTCAGCACAAGGAATCTGCTTGGGGCAGGCAGCTGAAGCCTGTCTCCCCCAGCATTAGCAGCAGAGCAGGAAGTAAGTCCTTCCTTTCTGGAGGGGGTTTGCATCATGCGTCAGTGTTTGCCACAGTGCTCTGGTTCTCTCTTACGACAGTAGAATTGTCTAAGCACAAGACAGCATAGTCACGAAGACCATCAAACCATTTGGCCATCGTTTCTGAGAATTCTGGGAGAAGGACTATCAACCATTAGCTGGTGTAACAATCAATTTGCAAGGCTTGGTGCTGACTGTGGCTTGCACTGGGCTGCGGCTTGCACTGGGCTGCATCGCCAAGTTGCGGGGAGCACGGGGGTTAAATCCAGCCTTTGTCCAACTTAGCAAGACTTGTGACAGGCTGTCTGCCCAGAGGAAGGAATGGTCTTTTGGCAATCTGTGTGCCATAGGGTCAACATATCCAGCTTTCACAGAAGTGCTGTGTGTTGTAGTTAGGGCTCAGTCTTTATTGCTATTCTCACTTGCATAAAAACACTGTGGGGGTGCCTGTGTGGCTCAGTCGGTTGAGCATCTGACTTTGGTTCAGGTCATGATCTCGCAGTCTGTGAGTTCGAGTCCCATGTAGGGCTCTGTGCTGACAGCAGGGAGCCTGAAGCCTGCTTTGAATTCTGTGTTTCCCTCTCTCTTTGCCCCTCCCCCACTCGTGCTTGCTCTCTTTCTGTCTCTCTGTCAAAAAATAAATTAAAACATTTTTAAAAATTAAAATAAATAAACACTGTGAACACATATATAGTCTTATTCCTTTTCTTTTCCCTTTCAGATGTTAACAGTGACTATGTTGGCAGTGGTGAAAGAATTACACTTGTGCACTATCAGCCTAATGGGTTGCATTGTCAAGAATCACTATTTAAGGGGCCCCTGGGTGGCTCAGTTGATGAAGTGTCCCACTTTGGCCTCAGCTCATGATCTCATGGTTCGTGGGTTCCAGCCCTGAGTCGGGCTCTGCGCTGACAGCTCAGAACCTGGAGCCTGATTCAGATTCTGTCTCCCTCTCTCTCTGCCCTCCCCCACGTGCACGCTCTCTCTCTCTTTGCCAAAGATAAATAAATATTTAAAAAAATAAATAAAAAATTTTTAGGAAAAAATCACTATTTAACATGCATATACATCACATGACACCTATCTTATTTACACCACTTCACAAAACAAGGCTAGAAGAAACGTGGCAATAGAAAATTAATTTTACTAATCAACTTAAGCATTCTGAATTACTGTTTGGTATTGAGAACACCTGAAAATGTCCGGTACTAATTCCCACAGGAGTAGGAATTCATAAAGTACAATTTCGTGGGAAAAATATTAAGGGGTTTCTTTTTAGTTATATTAAAATGTCAACATTTTCATGAGTCTGCTTTTCTGTTTGAATTACTGCTGGGTGTAAAAATAAAAATAATAATTAAGGAATAATGATAACAAAATAATTCCCAGAATTTTTAAAGTTTACATCCATGTTCTCATTTGTTTACATATATGAAATTATATACAGAGACAACCCATTTCCACTGTTCTTCAACTCAAATCAAAGAGTATTTAGGTAACAGTGCCACCTATTGCTATAAAGTTAAAGTAACCCTATTTGTTTTCATGCCCTTAGTATTTGATGCTACAATCCTTATTTTTTCTGCTTCTGTCTGTTATTGTAAGTTTTCATTTTCATTTTAAAGTAATGGATGATATCAAGTAATTCAAATATATTAATGCTTTCAGGAAAAGTACATTTTAAAAAGAGAGGTTTACTTGAAGGTTTAAATAGACCACACGGGTCAATAATCAATATAAAAATAAAATAATTTAGGCTTGATTTTTTTTTCTATTTTTGAAAACCAGCATCCAAAAAAAGGTATGGCAGAAATTTGTATGTTTAATTATTTTATATCAGTATCAAGCATAAATATTAGGTCTTTGATTTCATCTGTGAAAAAATATACTAAAATATATTTAAAATAGATCACTGGAAAAAGAAAATACAATTTCTTTTGTTGTGATAAAAATTGTGAAATTCTTTTCAAAAAATTGTTCATAGCACTAATTTGGATTTATGTAAAAATATGTAAATTGTAATCATTTGCACATTTTATTTCATTGTTTCTATTTTGTAATAAAAATTCAAAATTTACTACACATACACATTCATACAATTAATATCAGTTGCCTATTTTCAAAAACATGCATAAGAATATCTTTTTAATGTAACTAAATTTTTAATATGTTTAAAAATAAAATGTTTATTTGCTAGTTCCTTTAGCTATATTGTGATGCTTTCTGTTTCTTCATTATTGTATGTTAAAAGCAACTGCATAGGGCTGCATAAATTTTAAGACTGTCCAAGAATGTAAAAGGAAGTTCTTGAATTTTCCAGCAGCAAAGTCATCGATGAAGTTAAATTTTTTAGAAAGCAGAATTTTCTCTTTATCTCCCCAAATGGATTGTGGTCTAAAGTGGTATTTATAGAGTCTGGAATTTAAAGATACTTTAGATGAGCAAAAGAACAGATGATTTTTAAGACATGCTTCTTGGTCCTTAGGGAAGATATCATAAATCATGTATTTCTAAAACCTAATTATATAGATTATATGGTTTTCAAAATTACAATTACTGTAGTTTGTATATAATCTTTGTAACTTAGATGTAAAAATTATTCCAATCTTTCAACTATATCTTTTAATTTTTATATTGAATTACATTGAACTGTTTTGTTCATTGTATATGTTTATATGACAAATGGTAATATTCTTGGATCATCTCAAATTGTGCCATTTAAATTCAAAATAAACTTTATGAATGCCATGGACAGTCTGAGTCTGATGAAATATTGAATTAGTTTAGTATCACTGACTGTTTGTATAGCTGTGTATATGTTTAGAAGACATTCGAGTTTAGAGAAAATATGGCCAGTTACATATTTAGGAGAGTAGGAAATATCTTTTTTTCTAGATTCTAAATAATTTGTGCTGTGTCTCAAAATGTAATAAAGCATCTTATAGACCAGGAATTTTGTTCACAAAAGCTAGCATAGTTCTTGGTACATAGTAGGTGTTAAACACCTATCTATCCAAGGTTAAAAGAATGAGTACAATTACTGTGTGGCCTTGGAAGGATCAAAAGCATTTTTTTTTTCTCAATTTCATCTCCTCTGTGTATAATTGCTCTTCTTATTTGATGTAATTAATTATTTTAAACACAGTTCCTTTCAAGTATAGATTGTTTTCAGAAATATGTTAACCTTACAAGACAACATATATTTTGAGGTCAAAAAAAATTGTGGGAGAAATCTATTTTTTCAAATATCTTTTATACAATATTAAAAAAAACTTTAAAAATTGTTCATTAATGTCTTCACAAATCTTTTAAAACTCTTTATCTTTAAAATAATTACTTATTATATTTCAACTGGAAAAATAAAGACAACATATAATAGAAAAGTTAGATGAGGGGAACAGTGGAAATATACCAACCAATTATTTTGAAATATCCTAACCGTCTCTGTATAAAGCAGGGCATGAGACACTGCTTATAGATAACATCTATTATTGTCCATAAAAGTAAAGAACACTGATAATACACATCAAAACCAAAAAGAACATGCTTGCTTGAGAAAAATAAATATACATCAATGTATATAGACAGAACGTGATAATTCTTGGAGTCTAAATGGTTTGGCCTATTTTGTGCTGTCAGAATTAAAACAAGTATTTTGTATAAAGATCTTCAAGGTGTTGAATTTAAATCTGGGGTCATGTTTCTTTATATAAGAGCATCATTAAAGTATAATTCAATCTGGAATAAGAATGAGGAGGAGTAGGTAATTAGGTCTAATGTTTAATTACTTGCCTTAGCTTCCCCACATAATTTTCTAAGAACGCAAACGAGGAATGTGAAGATACGATGGCTATACCCCAATAGCGAACATCATCGTTGCTTTTATGCCTCAGCTTGACTAGATCATTGCTTTAAATGAGCATCACAAAACCGATGGAGCTGTAGTCTCCGCATTCCCCTCTCCTCGTAATCATTTTCAATTTATTTTTTTCTTGCATGTCATCATTTTAATGTAAATCTTTCTTTTTCTTTTCAATAAAATGAAATGATTAAGTAATTCTGCCTTTTGCATGATTAAAGATGATGGATAAGCTTGGGTGGATAAATATCAAGGCTCCTAACAGAATCTGTGCACCTCACATGTCAGAATCCTTCTAGCTTCCTCACTGCTAATGACAGGAAAAATTAGCATGTCTGTGGATGGCCTAAGAAGAACCAGAGATAAGGAAACTGTATCATCTTTTCTTAGTAAAATTTAAATCACTTTCTTCCCTTTTTTTTCCTGTAATTAAGCCCCAGCATAAAAAGTAGAATTAAATTACATATACATCCTAAGCACAATGCAGGTTCATATAAAACTAAAAAAACTACAAAGTCAGTAGTTTTAATAATTATTTAGTAAGTAAACAGTATAAAAAAATACCAGATAGAGAGGAAATATTAATGCAAGGATATTTAGAGAATCATTAATGACATAAAACCCAGATTGCTATAAAAGCACTGCATTAGTCATTTTGTCATAATGATTTAAGGAGTAACCACAAATAAAATTGGTGATAATTACCACTGTATTTTTCATAACTCCTTTATCTTTCATCTTTTCATAGTTTACTCAAACACGTGTCAGAAAGAAACTGTTATAAGAGAGCACATATATTGTCATTGCTTCTAGATGTAAGAACTGAAATGATGCCAAAAATTAGTTTGGGGGGGGGCCTCAAGATTCAGATTATTTTTTAATTTAATGCTAAAATCAAGCTTATTGTTTAAGTTTTACATTTGTAAGAGCTCATCCATATTTTCCTCAATCAGTCTTAGTTTTCCAAAAATGAAAACCACTGTTTTCTAAGCAGAGGCCTGTGACAACAGTAAAACACCCCCTTCATTAGCTTTGCCAACCGGGACCACACAACATTTCCTGCCCTAAGTTTTGTAGACATCTGTATCATGCTAGCCGTGTGTTCCTTTTTTGACAGAAGAAATTACTATTCTCTGATTTTTTTTTTTTTAGTGCGTTCTGGATGGCAAAATTTGGGGGCACAAAATGCTAATTTCTAGCCTAACACCATGACAGCAATCACAGCCATCACAAGGATGGAATAAAGAGAGCAATCTAACATCCAGGGGTATGAGTTTCTCATCAGTGGCTGGCAGACTGCCGTGAAGGCTTACAGTAATCCCATTGGACAGCCCTGGTTGATGAAGCCTGGGAACAGGCAGCCACAATGTAGGGAGTTCACAATTGCAAGCATTTGTCCATAATTTAAAGCTATACGAGAAGTGGAGAGTATTCATCTGAACAACAAGCTGTAATTTTACTGGAGTAACATTTACACAGTTTTTAACCCATTAACTTCTTCTTTCCTTATGCACACTGACTTCCTTGTTTTAGAAAATACCTCTGTAAAAGGCAACATGCAAACACCTAACACAAGCTTATCTGTTAAGCTGTGAAAACCTGCCATAAGAATAAAAGCTTTTTGTTTGGAAACAGCATCAGTGAATGACATTTCTAAATCTCAAACTTGGCAGTTTTTTGATAGTTTCCTCTTATGCAGTGCTTTTAGTACTTGAAATTCATTTTTACCATATCACAAGCCTATCTAGGCTAGTATTTAGCTTTTTTTCCCCCATTTTCATGTGTTCTGGGTCTGACCAGGTATTACTTCAGCCTGTGATGTTACCAAACGTAATAATTCAAATAACTCTAATTTTACCGTTCCCATGGAACTGTGTGTGTGTGTGTGTGTGTGTGTGTGTGCACGTGCATGTGTATGGGGGAGGGTTTCCCCAGCTACTTTATGGAAATGTATAAACCTTCTCAATTTACACTTCATTTGCTTCTCTTACTACCTTAGAAATTGGTCATCATTTCAAGAAAAAAACAATGTAGGAGTTTTTTATATATCAAAAAAACAGAATGATAGTTATTAAAAGTACAAAGCACGTCTTAAAAACATTTTTTTAATCTCTATTTATTCTTGAGAGAGAGAGAGAGAGAGAGAGCGAGCAGGAGAGGAACAGAGAGGGAGACACAGAATCCAAAGCAGATTGCAGTCTCTGAGCTGTCTGCACAGAGCCCGACACGGGGCTCAAACCCATCAATAGGGAGTTCATGACCTGACCTGAAGTCGGATGCTTAACTGACTGAGTCACCTAGGCACCCCAAAAGCACTTATCCTTTTAAGAACACCAATGGTTAGATTATCTAACAGGTCATTTTAAATAGAAGGGTTTGCCATCATCTAAAGCTCAGAATTGGATAGCTAGTGCTGCTTTCTGTTCTTTATATAAAATCTACTTTTTTTTTGTCCTTTCTTCCCTTTATACATTGCCACAGTGCATGTGAATGCATACATGTTACCACCAGACCACATCTTTCTTGTTATCCTAGCCAAGAACCAACCAACCAACAAACAAACAAATTAAAGGCACTTATATATCATGATATTATCTTGAATATCCACCCTCACCCAATGTTTGAAGAAAATCTATTCATATGACTACTTGCTTCCACCATTGGTCCTAACCCCCATCTTACTCTTTCCATTTAAAATCACAGGGAAGTCCAATGATAACTATTAATAGAATCTTTTACACTTTGGTTTTCTGGTCTCAATTACTTTCTTTCTCAACAAATTCATTGCCTGTTAATCCAATCGTTGTAAGGACAGCAGAGCTCCCATTTGAAAATCAGGTCATCAACTACTGTATGGAAGTAGTAATAAACAGGAAGAAAGAACATCAGCAAATTGTTTAAAAATTAAATATATTATTTGGGCAAAGATCACATTCTCTGCCATCTATTGTTGCAATAGACAAGCTCAAAAAGACAAAAGGTACAGTGGCATTAAACCACAGCATGCCTGGCATGTATAGATCTCTCCCTTACTCCGGAGCCAGCTTGCTCTTTTTATGAAGCTGTCACAGATACACTGTGGTTATTACACCAAAATGTCTGTGATATATGAAGACACAGTTTTCTTATTCATATCTGGTCTAGAATTCTCAAGAATTGCCAAGTATTAATGCCAGATGGCTCCAAATGTGGCCTTTCTAATTACTCAGCTATTCTCAAATTACTCTTTGGGATTCAGGCTCAAGACTATATTTCTCCAAAATCTGCTTATTATATTAAAGATCATCGATAAATAGTTGTACATTATCAAGTTAAATTCAGATTCCTTATCCTTGCACTCAAGGTCCCAACCTCTCTTTCTACAATTTAAAAATTTTTTATTGTAAAATAAAACCCAGATCTGGAAAACCACACATGCAAAAATAGTATTGCTTGGTGAAATATTATAAGGCAAACACTCTTGTGATCCCACTCAGATCAAAAAATAGAACATTCTCTGCCACCCCAGAAACACCTCTACATGCTTCAGCCCAATGGGAGCCCACTCTCTTTACATTTGTTTAGGGTTTCATCACCTAAGTGTGTGTGCAGCCCTAGTCACTATAATATAGTCTTGCCAAAATTTTAACTTGATATCTCTCAAGTTTAAAAACGAATCTTTACATTCCCCTACTCTACCCTTCTTTTCCATACAATTTTTCAAGTGGAGAGCATGTGACCAATGGTATCTTTTCTTAAAACATATATATTTTTAAAGTTTATTTATTTATTTTGAGAGAGAGTGAGAGAGAATGCAAGCAAAGGAGAGGTAGAGAGAGAGAGAATCCAGTGCAGGCTCTGCACTGTCAGCGTGGAGCCCGGTGGTGGGGCTCAAACCCACAACAGTGAGATCATGACCTGAGTTGAAATTACGAGTTGGAGGCTTCAGGAAACAAAAATAATATAAAAACAGGGAAGGGGACAAAACAGATGAGACTCATAAATATGGAGAACAAACTGAGGGTTACTGGAGGGGTTCTGGGAGGGGGTATGGGTAAATGGGTAAGGGCATTAAGGAATCTACCCCTGAAATCATTGTTTCACTAAATGCTAACTAATTTGGATATAAATTTTAAAAAATAAAAAATAAAAAAAAAAAGGAGGCTGGAGATAGCTTTGACTTCCAAAGATGGACAAAAGGTGAATATTGAAAATTACAAATCAGTGGCCTTAACAATGACCATAGGCAAAAATCCTCAAATGAGATACAAAAAGGTGTCTTGTGGGGCACCTCGGTGGCTCAGTCAGTTAAGCATCCAACTTTGGCTCAGGTTGTGATCTCGTGGTTCATGAGTTGGAACCCCGCCTCGAGCTCTGTGCTGACAGCTCAAAGCCTGGAGCCTGCTTAGGATTCTGTGTCTCCCTCTCTCTGTCCCTCCCATGCTCATGCTTTGTGTGTGTGTCTCTCTCTCAAAAATAAATAAACATTAAAAAAAAAAAAAAAGAGTTGGAGGCTTAACCAACTGAGCCACCCAGGTGTCCTCATGACTGTTAATATCTTAAAGAACTTACAAACACGTGACCTGAGTTTTTGAGTCTAGATGTGCTGATTGAGTTCTCATGGTGCAATGTCACATTTTCTTCTGTCCTTCAGATTTCCTGAAAACTGGCCACTGTGTGCAGAGACTCTGTTGGTCTCAGGATTGATTCTTTTGATGCTGTGCTCTTTCATCAAGAGACACAAAATGTCTTTCCTTTTTGTGATGTTTGCAGCTGAAATACAAAATACTTAGATCCATTAATTCATTAAGGATTGCAAACCAGTGATATTCTAATTTATTATTTTGTATTCACTAATTAGGTGGAATAATTTCAAAAGGAGGCTCTACAAGACAGAATTAATCTACACCTGGTCTTGAAAAGCTGTCTTTTTATTTCCAGGCATGCCTAGATGTCTGGCTTTGACTCTTGACCAAAATAACTGCATTGGAATTTATGATGTTTTGTTTAAAACCCCAAACTCCTCTGGTGACCCCTCCCCAACCCTAAGGCCAGTTTATTTACTGAGAGTTTTCTATTGGCATAACTTGTTAGATAACCTGAGTGGTTATGTAACCAGAGGCATATGAAAGACCTCTTGGAAGCTTCTGCCTTGAGCTCTTTTGAGGCCAAAATTCATTGCTCAGATCTTGGTGGTTAAATCAAAACATGAAATGTATCTGTCTATGAATAAGAACCATGGAGAGCTTGCACCTGAATGTCTCTTGGATCTCCAATGCCTACCTACATTCTCTTCCTTCTGATGTATCACCCTCTTTGACTTTAGATAATATCCTTAAATGAGAACATTCTGCTGAGTCTTATGACTCTTTTCAATATCCAAAGCTAAGAAATATTTTCAAAGACAACTCCCCTCACCCACTAACTTTTTGTCCGATGGTTTTAATTCATATGGAAAGGTAGGATAATATTGATTTCTTTCCTCTGATTTAACAAGTTTTCAAGGTAATGAATTGGTTCCCTATTATCTTCGCAGGTAACCAATTAAGTTTTGTTTTGTTTTGTTTTGTTTTGTTTTGTTTTGTTTTGAAGTAAGCTTCACACACAGCTCAGAGTTCAACCCCAGGCTTAAACTCATCACCTTGAGATCAAGACCTGAGCTGAGATCAAGAGTCCAACACTTAACAGACTGAGCCACCCAAGCACCCCCCAATTAAGTTTTTTGGTATATTTTTTAAACTTGTTTGTTTAAACATATTTAACAAACTCAGATCAATTTCAATGTTTACCCTTTTATTTTCTTGTTTATATTTTTCCTGAGCTTTTAACTACCTTCATTTTATTGAGAATGCAGTCAACAGTAAATTTTGAATACCGATTTCAGTTATTTTCAACTATTCACATGGACACTGGAAACATCTATTCAGAGCTACACTTTACAAACACAAATCCCTGTGATGCCAAGACACTTCTCATGGAATGTAATGAAATTATGATGGCAAATGGAGGTAAGATGCTTCAGTCTCTCCAAGTGCAGTCATGAGTTTATCTCAACACATCATGCTTTGCATTCCTCCCAAGTTCTTCTGGTTCTGGTCGTGGACACAATTGAAATGGCTGCCACCTTCACTGGCCTACGCTTCCCAATACAGCCTGTCATCCTGAAAGCATGGCCTTACATCTGGAGAGCAAGAGTGTCACCAAGGCTAGCTAGGGTGGGTTTGGGGATGGTACTGAGGCCAGGAAGTGAGGGACACATCATCAGTGCAGGGCCCCCCGCTCTCAGAACAACCTCAGAGCTCTGCAGCACCTGCAGCTTAGATATGTCCCTAGAGCTCCTGATTCAATCATCCAGGGTGTCAGTGGGCTCCCTTCTACAAGTTCAAATTCTCCCATTTGTCCCAGTAATCTTTGATAACTGTCATGCTTTCTGGTATATCAAGAAACTCTAGAGTTATCTTCTACCCTTCCCCTCTGTCCCAGTGTGGTATCATCCATTATTCCAACAGCACAGTCTATATCCTGATGATGCTCATTACTACTCGGCCAGTCATTGTCTATCAGCCTTTTCAGTGAACAGAACTAATAAATAAATATTTTAAAATACTTTAAGGGGCACCTGGGTGGCTCAGTCGGTTAAGCGGCCGACTTCAGCTCAGGTCACGATCTCGCGGTCCGTGAGTTCGAGCCCCGCATCGGGCTCTGGGCTGATGGCTCAGAGCCTAGAGCCTGCTTCCGATTCTGTGTCTCTCTCTCTCTCTCTCTCTCTGACCCTCCCCCGTTCATGCTCTGTCTCTCTCTGTCTCAAAAATAAATAAAACGTTAAAAAAAATTTAAAATACTTTAAGAGTTTATACTTATATTCTGAATTCAAAGTGAGTCCTATAGGGCGCTTACTTAATCTCTTCTATGTATATCTTCTTCAGATTGGATACACAATGAACTCTAATGGATATTTGAGGAGGTTTATTTTAAAAGTCGGTAAATTACAAATGTTTGGAATATAGAGAAACCACAAAGATTAGGACAATAACCCAGAGCTTGTCACAGGTGAGCTGTTACCAAAACCTTATGTACAAATGAATGGGAATGAAAGTATTGTCTCTGGAACTTAGAAGGATAGACAATTATGTAGAGTCAAGTTATCTTGTTAGCAAACATGACCATGGTCATTGGACTCAGCCAGTTCAAGAAAAACTTACAGGGAGGATGCCAAGATTATTACTCTGATCACTCTCTTCCCTCCTCCTGATTCATGTTATACATATTGTTTCATAATCTGTTTTTTTATACTTTCTCTGTTTGTCAGTAACTATTCAACAAAGGCAGTATTTCAATTGATGAAAAATATTCTGTTACATGCATATGCCACAAATAATGTACTCAGCTAGTAAATATTTAATCTCTTCTTCTGTTAACTTTCTGCTATTATAAAAAAGTTTTTACGGAAATTGATGTGATTGTTTGCATAAGCTTGTATCTGTATCTTGGGTAAATTTGTAGAAATGCAATTGATATTCCAAACAGTATACACATTTTTAGCATTTGGGAGATATTTTGTAAAATTGCTGTCTAGAAATATAGTGCCATCTTGCACTTCCTCTAACAATATTTTTTTTTCACACTCCTCATTAAACATGTGGGCTCTAATGTAAGATTTCCTGGCATCAAAACCTGACTCCACCACTTATTAGCTGTATGAGGCAAGTTACTTAACCAGTCTCAGCCTCATTGTTCTATAAATAGAGATGGTAGTTATCTTCTTAGAGGTTTGTTAGAAAGAGTAAACAAGACGTTGAATGATTAAAACAGTGCCTGTCATATAGAAAGCAGTCAATAAATGTCAGTAGGCATTCTAACTCTAAAAGTACATCTTTGCCAATTTCATAAGCACAAAAGTTACTTATTATTATTTTAACCTGAATTTCTCTAATAATCAGCTTGAATATTTTTTTCTTTTCTTATAGATGATTTAGGTTTATTCTTTACGAATTATTTATTTATACTTTTTACACATTATTTTTATTTTGGTGGCATTTATTTTAAACATTAAGAAAGGGATCTATATATTAGAGATAGTTTGGATGTTATATATGTTTCAAATTATTCTCAGGTTGTCATTTGGGTTTCAATTCTACATTATAGGTAATTGATTCTATAACTTTTTAAAAATGATTTCTGACTATTGTCATGCTTAGAAAGGCCTCTACAGCCCCCAAATTGCATAAAGCAGCTTTATTCCACCAAGAAACAGACTCTTATCTATAGGGAACAAACTGATAGGGGAGGTGGGAGGGGGGGATGGGTAAAACAGGTGCTGGAGATTAAGGAGGGCACTTGATGTGACAAGCATGTCACATCATTATTGTTCTCTATACCTATGTTGTTCTCTATGTTGTTGTTCTCTATACCTATCTTTTAATGCATTTGCAAATTATTTAGGCATAATTTGTGAAATAGAGAATCTAAACATCATTTATCCAAATGACTAACACTTACACTAATAATTTTTTGTGTACAACATATGATCTTATCCCTGATTGGAACCGTATCTTTATTTTGTGTGAAATTGTTCTTATAAACACAGGTATAACTCGGGACTTTATATTATTTCACTCCTATGCCTATACTTTCTTATACATGTGAGTACATGATAATGTAAATATTCCTTTATAGCTTTTATTTTTAATAATTCAATTGAATATTTTATAAAACAGTCTATTTTACTTTTTTATGTTTTTTTAAATGTTTATTCATTTTTGAGAGAGAGGGGAAGAGAGAGAGACAGAGCATGAGTGGGGAAGGGGCAGAGAGAGAGAGAGGGAGACACAGAATCTGAAGCAGGCTCCAGGCTCTGAGGTGTGAGCACGGACCCCAATGCGGGGCTCTAACTCACAAATGATGAGATCATGACTTGAGCTGAAGTCAGATGCTTAACTGATTGAGCTACCCAGGCATCCCTTTTTTTCAATTTTCAATGCCCCCTACCAAAATTTGTCCATGTGGATATATACTGGCATTATATTAAGGATCACCATCTTTCTTCCCATTTTAAAAGGTAATTTTGTCAAATGTAGTCTGCAGGTTATATCCGTTCCCATTACATTTTAACATTTCTCAACATGTAAAAGAAACATGTTCTAATCTGGAACCAACATGGATTTGTCTTCTGTAATTTCTTCTCTGCATCTCCCTGAACTTGATTCGCTACTAGGCAATGTAACATTTATTCAATGAATTTACAACTTCCCTTTGTATCAAGAAAACCTATTCCATTGGTATGTAGGTAAGAGCCATTCTCCATACCAAATGAATGGGTAGCATACCCTGTATCATTTTTATCCTAGAATCTAAGAAGCAATTGACATATCATTGAGAGTACATGTAGCAATGAAACATTTGTCTCCACTAAGAAATTGAAGGAGTAAAGTTTGTATCACCTGGTGGTATTATAAGCTGTGATAGGAAAACAGTGACGAGATTATTATTTTTTATACACTAATTGAGCATTCATGAATTGTCTCAATGTCAGAAACAGATAGATATAGCTATATATGAAATTCTTTATAGTATCCTTACCAGCACCAAAGCTTCATAGCAGCATGTAATATGTGCCTGAGATGTGCTAAGAAGTCGACATGCATCACCTTATTTAAACTCTGCCTGTGAGGTTTAAACTTCCATTGTACAAATGCTGCAGCTGACACTTAGGAGTTTATAAACTTACCCAAGTACACAAAGCTGAAATTTGGTACATCCAAGACCAGAAGTCAGAGTCGCTCACTCTTACACACTACCAAAAGGGCAGGAAAAAAAAAAAAAAAAAAAAAAAAAAAAAAAAAAAGGAGCTGTTTTATGGGTTCCATTGTTTTGGATGCCAATAGACAGAGAGATTTTTCTTCCCAAATCCAGAGTCCCCTGAGGCACCTTATGTTCTCACTGCGGGGACTGGGTCCCAATTCTCTCCCAGCCATCCAGCTTTCCTTTTGCAGCACCTGGACCAGGTTCAATCTCTCTCTCTTTCCTTTTCCCTGAATTCCCATTTTTCATTCATGTAACTTTTTGAGAGAATAAGTGATTCATCTAATTGAACTTCATATACAGGACAAAGCAAGACAAGTCGAATGTGTTCATTTTTCACTTTGGGGAAAAAAATAAGCTTTTAGTCAAATCAACTTAAGAAACAGCTTGAATTGCAAGATAATACTGCTCCTGTAAGTAATTGCTTATGTGCTTGTCCTATTCATAGTGGAAGAGCTATGATTTATGAACATTTTTATTTAAAGTATAATCTTGGATTTATTCCAAATAATTGTCATCTTTGAAATGTTGTCAACCTGGCTAGCCACGGGGATGCCAGAATTAAAGTATATATCAGCTCACCACATGGTCCGCCCATTGGGCTCAAGTACGTTTTTATCCGCCTCTCTTTTATCGCATATTTCCTTACTTCACATTTATATTTAATCCATTGACTTCTGTGATTTCTTTTATACTAGAGAGCATGTAAAACACAGAAGAAAATGAGTAGACATATTCACTTAGCAGGAGCTTTCTCCCTGGATTTTCTCTCTCTCTCTTTCTGGCTGAAACTCCATTAGGAAAAAGTGCCCCTGGTATTAATCTAAGATGATTAGCTGTGAAGTGGAACACAAAAGCGAGCCTGGGGTGGAGCCATCTGAGGGTGGGAAGATACTTTAGCGCCAAAGGATCAAGAAGGACATGAGTTTAAGAAGCAAACTTTCAAATAATAGTAGGCACAGGAAATAATGTAGCTACAGCTGCAAACCAAATGGGAAAATGCATCCACCAGTGTAGAGATGCTGGCCTTGCATAAACTGTTCACAGAGCCCTGAGAGCAGTGTGGGCGTATTTCAGTTACGTTGTTTTTCCCTCTTTCCCTCTCTCTTTTCTTCTTAAAATTTCAAGCACTTGACCTTTTTTCCTACATCCCTTCCGCATCTTTCTCCTGTAACTTGCCTAATTTGCCGCTGATGTGTTAGAGGCAGCACTGCTTACCATGCATATCATACACTCTCCCAAATTATACATCACATACTCCCTTTGCAATTACATTGGGCCACGAAACTAGTTCCGGCCAATACTAACTTATCAGAAGTGACCTGTTTCACTGGTAGGCCAAGCAGTTAAGAGCTAGTGCTCCATGTTCCGGGGGAGAGGGTAACATGCAGGGAACCCTGGGTCACCTGATGAAGCAGCACCTCCACTGACTGGCATCAGACCTCCCATGAGAAATTATTAAAAGTTAGTTGTATGTTAAACTATCGAGATTCTGAGGACAATTTGTTCCTGCAGCATAATCTAGTTTATACATTAAGCTATATTTTATTATATTTTATTTATTTTATTTTATTTGTGTGGGTGGATACTGTTGTTTATTTACTCAACAAACACATACAGGGATGAGTAAGAAATCACAGCTGTCACAGAGCTATCAGTCTAGTGGAGCTAAAATGCAATGCAGTATAATACGGCAGACTGTATGTTTCCAAAGATGACCACAAAGATAGTTCTTAATTTCTTCTTAATATTTATTGATTTATTTTAATTTTTTATTTGGGTTTAGTTGACACACAACATTAAGCTACATTTTAAACTAATGTGTACATTGGAATTCATTTTCAGCACGCGAATCAGAGAGAATACACAAGCCATATTTTAAGACACTAGGATTTTACTTCTGTCCATTCTGTATTCCTTCAGACAATATGTATAGAGTTTCTACAGTATTTTAATCATTGTTTCAGATATGCCCTGGGAATAGTAAATAAGACAAATCCCTGTTCTCAGAAAAAGGGGTAAGATAAAAATAAGATAAATTAGCTAAGTAATTCAAAAATGAACAAGTGTTAAAGGCAATATTAATATAATGTGAGAGAGCTGGCTAGGAGACTATTCAATTGAATAGTTATGGAAGGCCTCTTTTCTTTTTTAGAAATAAAGGAGTTAGCCCAAACATTTCAGATTGAGGTCCTTGGGTATAAATGATCTTAACGCATTAAGGAAAAGAAAGAAATCCAAGGTGATTACAGTATTAAAACACAGTGAACATGAAGAGAGGAGTACTACCTAAGGCAAGAGTCCTTGCAATTATTTGTTAAATTCTGTGGGAAAGTACTGGAGAAATTTAAGTAGGAAAATATACTAATCGTGTTCACATTTCTATAAGTTGATTCTGGGCATGGTGCAGAAAATGGACATATTTTTAAGGCAGAACTGATCAGACTCACTAATAAATTAGAAGTGCAAGGTGAGGAAATAAAGAAATCAATAATAGCTCCAGATCCATGGCGATGCTATTTGCTAAGATGAAGGAAGCTGGGAGAAGCTTGCTTCCAGATGGGATTTATGATGCCAATTACACATCCAAGTGGAGTTGTTTAATAGGAAATCAGATGTAAAATACAGAGCACGATGGAAAAGTTAGAGTAAGATAAAATTTGGAAATATTCTTTGCAAAGTTCACTTAACTGGATTTGGTTAAGATCACTTAGGGAGAAATCTTCAACAGAGAAGAAAAGTCACCTGAGTATAGAATCCTGGAATATTCTAGTATTTGGTAATTCAGAGTCTTAATTCCTCAATCGCTTACTCCCCCACAAAGCAGACTCCTCAAAGTTGCTAAAAGCTTTGCCTTGAGGGGATCCAAAGGTGCGATTTTAGTGAAAATTTCAGGTATGGTAGTAAGCTATTGGGAGAAATAAAATCAGTAGGAGAGCACTCTTGAAAAATCTATAAATCATGCTGTTTAGGTGGTAGCTTACTCTGTCTGCAGCCCAGACTTAGTTATGAAATAGTCACCTAACTCAGAAAATCCTCATCATATGGCTCTACATAGGAAAAGTAAGGGCAAACTACTTCCTTTCATACACATTAGGAAACACTCATAAACTTGAAATAAATTATCACCCTGCCACAAATCTTGATTGGGTTTCCATGAATAGCCCACTAGTGAAATATTCACTTGGCTAGTCAAGGAAGTGATAAGGGGGCCACAGAAATGAGTAATTGTTCCAAGAATGATCTAACTTAGTTTGTTATATGGCTTGGAGACATCACTCAAATTTGTTTTGAAGCAAGTGCTTTGAAATGACCACCAGCAGAAGTTCCATTTGCCATCTTTGTGGCCTATTTTCTGAGGCAAACCACAACCATTGCTTACCAGGTAGCTCAGGTATAGTTTTTATTGGTAACAAAGGAGACATCAGGGACAGAGGCAAAAGATGTCTCAATGAAATAATGGTGTTCAGCTCTTGAAAAACCACTGGTGAATTCCAGAATGCCAGCAATAGGTCTTTCTATAGCACTGTAAACACTGTATCCTGACAAACTAGAGAAAGGTGTTCAATAAAATGCTTGTATCACAGTCTTCATGAGCAATCTCATGAAGGATCTTAATAAGAAAGAATTGTTTGGGAAGGAAAAAAATTGCTTGCTCAATTTATTTTGGTAATTTCTTGCATATAACTATTCCATTTCTTATAAATATACTTAGCAAAAGTAGACTAACAGAATGGGTATGGATTGGTTTAATTCGTCATGAGTGATCTTAGTGCCACAGATTAAGTGTCGTTTACACTGGATTGCTGTATAATATGTAGTTGCTGTTATCAGTTTGAGAAGGGAAAATAGGGAAAGTGAAAAAATATAAGGGGCGCCTGGGTGGCTCAGTCAGTTAGGCGTCTGACTTTGGCTCGGGTCATGGTCTTGCGGTTCATGGGTTCGAGCCCAGTGTCGGGCTCTGTGCTGACGGCTCAGAGCCTGGAGCCTGCTTCGGATTCTGTGTTTCCCTCTCTCCCTGCCATTTGCTCACTCACACTCTGACCCTTTCTCAAAAATAAATAAACATTAAAAAAAAATTTTTTTTAAAGAAAAAATATAAAGGGAGAAATGAATCCTCAACTTGGAGGAAACCTTGGCTCCAGGCATCCAGCAGTCCTCAGATTCATATGAAACTTTGGACCCTGCTACTCACTGTCCCATCTCCGAAGCTTCTCCCATCCCAACACATGCCTAATTTACTTAATTAACTTTCCATGAGATCTACCCTTCCCTGGGGGTCTCCATTGACTTTTGCATTTCCAGCATGAATTAAGCCAGTTAAGAACTGGGTGACTTTGAGTGTACCAAAGTTTATATCCATTGCCAATGGAACTTCTGAGAAGCCAAGAGAATGCCTGGTTTCAGCCTGATGAATATGGTATATCCAGTCATCTGGTCTTGCATTTATATTCACATATTTTTTTAAGTGAGCTCTAGGCCCAACATGGGGCTTGAATTCACAACCCTGAGATCAAGAGTCACATGCTCTACCAACTGAGGCAGCCAGGCACCCCTAGAATTTTGTTTAATTTTGCCTGAACTTTCAAATATCAAGCACCCTCAGAGAATCATCCAATTAATTTATTAATTTATTAAAAATGTATTGAGCATTTAGGCTATCCCAGAGATCCTCTTATGATATGTTGGATATAAAGCAGTGAACAAGATAGATGTGTTCTATGCCTGCAGACAAGATGTGGTCTTGCATGGAAGCAGGCATTATATAAAAAATTTCAATGAAATTTGATGACTGTTATGTACACAATGATTCTGGAGCTCATTGTAACTACCATCAAGAGCATCAAACAAATCATGTCCTGTTTTAACCTGCAAAAGACAGGTAGGAAAACGAATCCCAGACCCTCTCTTGAATTCTGATTCACACTGGCATAAATTCCTGACTCTCAAATAAATTAGAACAATTAAATTCTTTGTCCTCAAAGCAATCTACTGAGGCATTCTCCTGACATAACTAACACTCGCACTTTGTTTCCCATCCATGTAAATCCTGAATACATAATGTCAGACACAGTAGAAATATCATAGAATACGGACTGCCCATTAAATCAAAGACAGCAATGCAATCTCAAGTCAAAGGCTAATCTACACTTTGTCAAGAAAGATTCTTGAGTCACATTTGAGACCAGAAGAAAAAGGACCAATAAAAGTATGAGTGATGTGAACATAAGAAGAATAACTCTATTTGCCAGCCCTGTGCTAGATGGAACACATCCTTTTGGACTAGACTGAGAACACCTCCATAAAAGAATTTCTTGAGGGCTAGACAGGGTCCTACTCATTTTTGCACTTATTTAGGGGTCTAATCATTGTAAATGAGAGGGCAATTCTAGATAGCCTCCCAACGCTGAGAATTATCACTAGGAAAATTCTTTGTAATTTAATTCTATCCCACATTTTTTTGTTTAATGGAAGAAGGTTTGTTGGGAATTTTCCTGGAATATGACCGATGGCTCCATACGTCATTACCAGGTGATGGAACTGCATCTTTCTAATTCATATGATGTCTCTCACATTCATATGTTGATGCTATGATTTTCTAAATTCATAGTCCACCCAGAAAAGATGCAAGTGCCAAATGCAGAAAAAGGAAGCTGTATCAATTTGGCAAGGTATGGCATAGATGCAATAAAAGGGGAAATCTTTTCTTCTACTTTTTTTTTTACTGTATTTATCCAATAATTCAAGTACTTATGGGATGAAAAAAATTCATAGAGAGAAAAAAGAAAAACTATGCATTTGTACTCTAATAAACCATGTGCAACCTCTTATAAAACCTCCAAGTTCTGATAGTTTTCTCTCCATTAAAAACATTTTGTTGGGGCGCCAGGGTGGCGCAGTCAGTTGAGCGTCCAACTTCAGCCAGGTCACGATCTCGCGGTCCGTGAGTTCGAGCCCCGCGTCAGGCTCTGGGCTGATGGCTCGGAGCCTGGAGCCTGTTTCCGATTCTGTGTCTCCCTCTCTCTCTGCCCCTCCCCCGTTCATGCTCTGTCTCTCTCTGTCCCAAAAATAAATAAAAAACGTTGAAAAAAAAATTTAAAAACATTTTGTTGGTATGAATGTATAATAATTGAATTTTTAACCTGCACAAAATCACAAAATACTGAGATGTTGGTTCTAATAAGATTTTCTTTGTTTCTTAAGGAAAAAGCGTTTTCACAGTTTTCTTTTTACCAGCACATTTCTTGGGTCTTTCTCCCCCAGTGCACTGTTTGGTCTGAGCAACTTGTCATTTCGCATGCTTATTTGGCCCTTCCCTAAGTGCTTATAAAAAGCCTTTCAAATAATCATTCAACCAGATTAAAATTTTAGAAGAGAATGCAATCAGTAGTTTTGGTGGGGATAGGGTGGGCAACATTAAAAGAAAATTGTTAATGTTGTCTATACCATTTACATTGATTCATGGTGAAAAATGTTTCTTAGTTTATTGCCTCCATCTGAACAGCAAGTCTACGTAGAAAATCTGATCAAAGCACACTCTTTAATAATGCATCATGTCTCACTATTGACATTCTTAAGTTGTGTTGACTTTTACAACACTGGCAATGGTAGGAGAAGCCTAACATTAATAAGTAGACTGATATTTAAAATATATATGCTCCACCTGAGTATTTGGAAAGTCATTTGAATGCTGTCTTAGGTCAAATATATTGTCAGGAAAAAAATCTCTCCCAATGGCTGATGCAATAAATGTAGATAAATGTAGACTAGTGTTTGTCTCTATGCATTTTCTTCTCATCTAGTAGGAACACACTGCTGTGTTGCACTTTAGCTATTGGGTACCCAGTGGATTGGTCATGAAGCGGCTGATTTGTGAGTGGTGAGTTTTCTGATTTCAACACTAGCAAAGGTGTTCCAAGAGTGTTGTCTCCTCAGTCGGTATTCTAATAACCTTTCAGCACTGAATTGAGATAAAGCAATGGACGCTACTAATAGAATTTGCTGCAGGGAGGCCCGTGGTGAATTGCTGACTTCACCATGAACTCTAGTGGTACAGGACACTAAACCAAAGCTCTAGTGAAGGAAAAAAAAAGCGAATAGAACATAAAGAGGACATACAATTTTTAAAGATTATGCTGAATATTCAGAGAGTGTGTAAAACATTGCGTGATCTAACACACAACAATGTTGTTCATTACACCTGGTGTCCTCTCAGGTTAAATAACCACTATGGCAATGCACATAAACCACTATAACAATGCACATGTTTTTATGCTGCTTTGCGGTACTTAAGACGGTATTATACATTATAATAAACAAAATACAGGAATGTCACAGTTGGCTAAATTCCTATCAATTAGGAACTTAATTTTTACACACATTTAATACTTATCTCATTTCAGACTTTGCTATACTGAGAAATTTTCTTTTAAAGAAAAATGGTTTATACAGTTCACTTCCTGCCATAATCAAGGTCTTTCTAACCTGATATCTGAAGGTTATGCTTCAGTGAATAATTCAGTAGGTTAGTGAAACTCTGGCAGCAAAGAAAGTGCTAATCTTAGATGGAAGCTGTGAGGGATATTAAGAAACAATTGCAAAAAGTGACATATTTAATAGAGAAAGATTACGCTGTGCTACATCTATTTAATTTGAATTGATAAACTTTGCCAGTATTTTATGAGATGCAGACTAGAAATTATATGAAACTTCAGAGTGTCACTTCAGTCTAGGAGAGAGAATAAAGACCTTAAAAAAGGTTTTATTGTGATTTGGAAGACTTCTGTACCACTGAAGAGAATTTTGAAGAAACTGAAAATGAATTCCCTGTCGGACTTCATTAATTTGAATTAAAAAATAAAGGAATATAGAAGGTGATTTACCAAAAGATACACAAGGTATGGAAGTAAAAAGAAATCGTGTCATGTGAGTCCTTGAAATCAGGGAATTCCTTCTGGACTGTGACTGAATGGGACTGGCTTCCTTCTCCATTTTTCAAGGGAAATTTAGTTGATCTGCCTGAGACAAGTCTGAAATTATGAATAATTGCAAGTGTGAAAATGATAGTGGGCAGTTTGTGGCCTTAATCACTAAATAGATCCGCGTATGAACCCATCTCTGACATTTATAATTATCTTTTGGCAATGTGTTCACCTGACACAATTTTTTGAAAAGGAAGCATAAATTCTTCTAATGCTTAATCTAGAAGTACTTAATTTAGGAAATTTAGAATGGAAAATTTATTAACAAATTAACTTGAACAGTGTTTATGTGTGGGGGAAGATATCTAGTATAAAAGAGCTCAGGATCTCTACTCGGAATATATTCCATGAAAAGTAGGGGAATAATCTTGGGATTATAATCAAATAATCTTGGGAGAAAGACATACTCTATCTTCTTCTTGGCTAGCCACAATATAATTTAACATGTTAAAAAATCTGAAATGTCCTGCAGGAAAACAAATAAATTTTTTAAAAATATGTATTAACCAAAGTCACATTGCTTAAACTTAACATTTCCCTAATTTATTTGACTTCCGTTCTCCATCCTGTTCTATAAAATACCTATGAACATTCTGCAAAAATATATTTTTGTAAATAACTCCTTATATTGTTGAAATTCTCCAAAATCCAGATGTTTGATTCACAACCGTCAGTGTGATGGTATTTGGAGGTGAGACCTTTAGAGACTAATTGGGTTTTAAACAAGATCTTGAGAATGGACCCCCTCATGATGGAATTAGTGCCTTTATGAGAAGAGGAAGAGACACCAGACCTCCCTCTCTCCTTGCACATGGACCCAGGAGAGACCAGGTGAGGGCACAGCAGGAAGGTGGCCATCTGCAAGCCAGGAAGAAGGCTCTCACCGCTACCCCGTTCTGCTGGTAGCCTGATCTTGAACCTCCAGGCTCCAGGACCATGAGGAAATAAACGTCTCTCGTTTAGGCCACCCAGACTATGGCATGTTGTCATAACATCCAAAACAGACAAAGACAATTGCTTTATGATTTCTCATTTTATATCCTGTTTTACCCATATCATATCCTTGGACCACCAAAGTTTCTTCTCTCCTTAACCTACACAGGACCATACATCTCAATCTTTTATAAGGTAGGGACTTTTAATTTTTTTTTAACATGTATTTATTTTTGAGAGACAGAGCATGAGCAGCGGAGGGGCAGAGAGAGAGAAGGAGACACAGAATCTGAAGCAGGCTGCAGGCTCTGAGCAAGCTGTCAGCACAGAGCCTGATGCGGGGCTCAAACCTACAAACTATGAGATCATGACCCAAGCTGAAGTCGGATGCTCAACCAACTGAGCCACCCAGGTGCCCCAAGGTAGAGACTTTTAAAAGTGCAAAGGACAATGGTCTTGACATTTGTCTTCATATGCAGGTTTTGCTGCTATGGATCATGGAACCATTTCCATACTCAACCTTAGCCTTCTCACCTAAAATTGAATACGGTAATTCTGCAGTGCTAAAGTGATGTGAAGATTATGCAAGTCACCTTGTATACAAATTTAGAACTGCTTCTGTAGTCAGGAGACGATTAGTGTGTGACAGGACATTTACATAAAATCTAAGTATCAGACCAACCAACTCAACTGTTACTAGTATGCGTGTGTGTGCTGTGTTAATACCCCAGCAACTTTGTGGCACTGTGATATATAGTAGCCTTAGGAAAGTCTGCTGGTTTTCTGATCCCTTTTCTTCCTAGCCTTCTGGCATTTGGAGGGAGGTAACCTTGCCTATTTAGTTACTGTGAAGGACGCTCACATCCTGCAGACTTTACTCTGTCAGGATACTCCCGCCAACTCCTGGTTGTTAGTCTGCTGTCTGTGGGCTAAATATGCCCGAGTGGCCCACACGAAACAGGCTGGACATACTGGTGAAATCAATATTTAACACCCCCTGTTATTCTTTAAGTAATGACTCTTAAGAGGTGGGTATAAATCCCCCAGCTCGCTTGCCATTGGGTGGGATAATTCTGAGGTAAGTGCATTTCTGAGTTTCCTTGGGAGAATAAACTTGCTTCTTTATTTTCCTTCTAGTGTTTACTTCACACTCCAAATAAGCTATTTGTGCTTGCAGCTTTGTCTCAAAGTCTGCTTCCAGTAATACCCCGCCAAAAACCACTGCACCTCTGTAGAGTGAGTAGGAGGAAGCTCTGTTAGTTGTGATGTACCCACACATAAACAGCTTCCTCAGGGATGCTAATGTTTTGATCAACCTACTCTGAAGTCTGAGCTTGTGACTGCAATTGTTATGAGTTCCAGTTGACTTCATTGTCTTTTCCTACAAGTTCAAACACTTATTTTCTGGGACCAATATGAAAACTACCAAAATCAAAAATGAACTAGCTGAGAACTGAATGTACTCTATATGCAATAGAAGCACTAAGTGTAATGTAATTGACCCTGAGGAGTCTGAAATCATCTCATACCCCTGAATTCCACACTGGGAGAGTCCAAAGTCCTTCATGTATTTCCTGAAATTCCTAGGGAAAAAATGTAACTTTCCATAGTCACCTGTGTCTCCGGGACCATACTTCTATGCCAGCCTCTTTAATTCTTATTCACACAAATTAGCACTCAGTGTGGTGACTTCACTGAGACTTTACTGGGAGAGGTGGGAAGGGAGAAATAGTTTATACTGTAACAAGAAAGAGAGCCATTTCTCTCCCATAGAGCACTGCACAACCCATTGTCAATACATTACCTGGTGACTATTCTCTGTGCTATAAAAAAATTTTTTTGAGAGAGAGAGAGGGCACAATGAGTGAGAGACAGAGAGACAGAGGGAAGGAGAGGTGGGGAGTAAAATATTTTTTACACCGTAACAGATTTTACCCTGGCTTTAGCTAAAGCCATCCCTGAAGCATACTGTCTCTCATGCCCCAATCTCTCTTCCTTTCTCCTCTCTTTATATCCCCTCTTTGAGAACCAAATTATTAGTTGCCTAGACCTTCAGAGTTTCACTACCTTCCCTAAAGTCACTACAAGATACTTTCCTCTCTAAGAATTCTGGTGCTACTTCTTTACATCTATATTGTTTACTTTACACATATAAAGTTTATATTTACTAAATATATTAGCAACAGTCAAAATAATGGGTTTTTGTAATTATCTCTTCTCACTATGCCAAAGTTAATAACTATGGCTAAATTACAGTGTTCAACACAACTTTAGAAGATAAACAGGTAAATATTATTTATTAGTTATACATTCACTGTATCTGTATTAGAAGCAACATAACTAAAATATCAAACTTAAAGTTTCAAATAAATCCTTGTGTAGGAAGAAACTACTTTTAAAAATTCTAAGTCAAATTAATATTGATCTAAAAATATTATAAAGAAGTCAGTAATACTTCTGGCATGGCAAACTTACATAACAAGAATTACAAAGGTAGTGTTTGACTGAATGAATGAAATTTTTGAAATATTTCCCTGAGGTAATGGTGATATATTTAACAAGCAATGGCTGGGGCAATGTTCGTCATAATTCGGGTTCTAATTTATTTATTTTGAAGTTTTATATATTAAAAGAAATATTTGCTAGTCCCAATTTTACTGTCAAATTTATTTTACCAGAGCTGATATACTAATTTCAATTAGTTACGACTCTGCACTTCAACCAACTGTTCAAAGTTTAATACTTACCCTATTAGGGAAAGTTACGTTGCCTTAGTTATTTTTCTTACTTAATATGTCATACACACCCATGCATAGATACACAGATACAAGATGATAGATGGATAGCTAGAGAGATGTAGGGCAGGGAAGAGAGAGAGAGAGAGAGAGAGAGAGAGAGAGAGAGAGACTTTCAACTCTTTTAATGCATTTTCTACCTTCAAAATGTCATCTTCTACCCTTTTCTAGAGTCAGCTTCTGTAGTCTACTGTGGATCTGAAATAAAGAGAATAAATGCCAGGCTAAGTACGACCCCAAAAGTGTTTTCTTTTTATTTATTCCATAGTTCTTTAATCAAGATTCTTTTTTTAATTTTTTTTTAATGTTTATTTATTTTTGAGACAGAGAGAGACAGAGCATGAGCAGGGAAGGGGCAGAGAGAGAGGGAGACACAGAATGTGAAGCAGGCTCCAGGCTCTGAGCTGTCAGCACAGAGCTCGACGCGGGGCTCAAACTCACGAACTCTGAGATCATGACGTGAGCTGAAGTCGGACGCTTAACTGACTGAGCCACCCAGGCGCCCCAAGATTCTTATTCCCTAGTCCCCAAATATCAGAAACCATGACTAAAAATGACCTTCTTGTTGCTCTACTAATCTTTCATTATTTAACACTTTTTGGATATTTATTCAGTTATGTTTAGATTGGTTCAAAAATTTGGAACAGGAGAGGGTGGAGGTCATAGCAACCCTCCAGAATGCCTCTCAACAATACCATTCACCCACCAAATAATGCATGCAACATTATGCTAAGATCCACATAAATGAAAACCAAATGGATTTTGTTTTACAACAAAAACAAATTTTATTTTTTACCTGCCCATCTTCAGAGTGAATGCAGTAAAGTACCCACATTTATATTAAACGTTAAAATGTTTATCTGATGTGAACCAAATAATCCACAGCCTAATTTCAGACTTTGCCATCAGTGCAACTTATTTTGGAGACTAAAATAATTAGGCAAAATCTTCTCCATCTATATTTTGTCTTCTACCTGTCTTTGAATAAGATGTTATACTTTCTTCCAAAGTAGTGTCAGTATATTGACTTAATTTTATCCTCACAACAAGTGGGTAGGTTAGGGAACTGCCCCAGATTTATCAATTAAGTAATAGATGAGAAAAGCACGTGCCCTTAAGAACGGCAAACAAGTTTATTTAAGTTTCCATCCCAGTCCTTCCCATTTAAGTCCCCCATCACCTGGTTGGCTATGAACAAAATGTTCTATGAGGAAGTAGCAGCTAGGGAAGCAGTCATTCAACTGTAGACCTCAACCACTCAACCATTTTCTTAAAGCAACTGTACTTTCACCTTTGCACCAGGTAAAACACTCAGTCACACATCTCCCCAATCACTGCTGTTGATAGAAAAACAAACCAGAGAACAACCCATCAGCTTTTGTCCAAAACATGTGATTCAGTGGCTCTGTTTAGACACGACACAGAAAGAACATTTGTCTTGTAAGATACCAGCCATTCTACTTCTGCCCTAAATCCTATAATTTTCACTTACCTTCTATTTCATTTCCTCTCCATCCATCCATCTCCTCACTTCTGCCTTCGAGCGCACCCAGGACATTTACTATTAAAGAAAAAAAATTCAACACTGGTGCTTCTAATTCGTATGTGTTTTATTTTTTCTCCAATTGTGTTTTCAAAAACTTAACTTTCCACCAACTGTCTCCAGATAAACCTTAAATGATACATATTATAAGTACTTGAATATATATAACATTTGAAGTACATTAAATAGCACTCAGTGGAAAATACTTCTTTCTCCCAACAACTGCCCAGCCTCCTTTCCCATAGGCAATCACTTTTATCAGGGTACACTTCCAGAGGTAGTCTAAATGTATTTAACCATAGATGGTTATATCCTGATTTTTTTATACAATCAATTACATACAATGAGCGTCATTCCATGAGTTGTTTTTTTTTTTTCTCACCTGACACTAATTTTCTTGAAGGCTGCAGCATTATCCATACATATGAAAAGATCTAGACTTGTTTTTGATGTTTCTTTTATCTGTTTGTTTATTTGCTTTAATAGCTGCTCAGTCATTGCATAGGAGTACTATAATTTATTTACCTGTTGATGAGTGCTTAGGTGTCTTAAAATTTTCAGTAATACTGCAAAGGCTATAGTCTATAGATGTCATTGCTCAAGGGAGCAAGTATATTTGCAAGATAAATTTCGAGGCATAAAATTGCTTATTTAAAAACAAAACAACCTCTTTTTAATCTTTTCTTCAAACGTATTGTTTTTTTAATATTTTAATTTTTTTAAGTTTATTTATTTATTTTGAGAGAGAGACAGTGTGAGGGAGGGACAGAGAGCAAGGGAGTGAGAATCTCAAGCAGGCTCCACATTGTCAGCACAGAACCCAATGTGGAACTTGAACCCACAAACCATAAGATCATGACCTGAGCCAAAGTTAAGAGTCAGATGCATAACTGACTGAGCCACCCAGGTGCCCCTCTCGCAATGTATTATCGAATTATTCTCTGCTTTAGTCAAAATAAGCGACTCACTAATCTTCACTACCCTCTAGTTTGCCTGACTTTCTATTGACATTCATTTTGTGCCCTTTTCTTTAATTGCCCTGACCTCTATTTGCACAAACTCAGGTTATCTTCTTTTTAGTTAACCAGGACTCTCCTCCTTCATGAACCATTCGCCAATTCTTCGTTCCTTGAGAACACACCCTTGTTTCTTAAAACCTCCAAAACTCTTGCTTAAAATGAGCTCTTATGACACTTACTGGTCTCAATTTTATAAACCAGTTATTTGTATTAATATTACAGTTCCCACCTGCTTTCTTAGAGAGAAGCCCATACCTTTTTGTTTGTTTGTTTGTTCCTTAGCTGCACTTAGCACAGACCTGTATATTTGGTAGACTCAATAAATGTTTGTAGAATGAATATCCATATTACTAAATAAATGAATGAAAATGAATGAATGAGTAAATGAAAGAAATCTAAGTTTTGCAGAGAATCACATTTAATTCAGTCTGAGAAGGTTAAGTGCATCCTTCTAGACTTTTCAGTTTGTATTCACTTGATAATGTTTATCTTCAAAGCCTCTGTTAAATGAATGAAGTCTTAGGGTACTCCACGTACCAAAACCTGAGACATAAATTTTGATTTCTTCAAGGTAGTATTATCCATCTACATTTGACATGCAAATAAAGTTGTCATTAGGAAAATGTTATTCTACTATGGTCATCTGCAGGGACTCTAGATATAAATTCCTAGGTAGTATTTGTAAACAAATGCATTGTTCCTGAAGAAATGTCTCTTTGGTTCATCACTGCTTGAGGAAGTTTTACCTTCTTTGCATCCCCTCTACTGGGATTTGGGGAAAAAAACCTGGGGCTCCATATAAAGCAAACTACAGGGCTTCTGATTAGGTCTGTGAGAATCATACAATTGAGAAAACCGTGATTATAAGGCACTGCTAACCTCATTTGCTATCCCCACTGTACAAATAACAGAATGTGGGATCTTACGAGATAAAGCTCTGTGCTTCCTCACAGGCAACGCATGGAAACCATTTTCTTGTTTCCAACTCAAAGGATCAGGTCAATTGTGCAATATTATAAGTATTAGGAGGGTTTCAAAAAAGCTTTAGACATTCTCAAATTTTTTAGGAAAAAAAACTATTTAAAATGCAGTTTATAGGATATTGTAGTATAGAAAAAAGGCCAATGAATTATAAGTTACAACGAAGGAGACTTGTCCTGATTCTACTTCTCTCTCACGTTGTCCAGGTCCTTCTCCTCTCTGTCCTCCATCTTCTCAATGAATAAATAATGATTTAGACTAGAAAATGTGAAGGTCCATTTAAGTCCTAATGATCTATTTAGGAGTGGGAGCTCCACAGATAGAAAACCTGCCTCCCAGACACAGTTCCACTATTTCGTGTTAAGTGAGTCTTGGCAAGTTATTTAAGTCTGTGAGCTTCTGTTGCCTTATTTTTTTTTTTTATTTGGAGCTAATGATGCCTACTTTACACAGTTATTTTGGGTTCAAATAAAACAAAATGAAAAATAGTTTTAAATCTACCTATTCAAATTGTAGCTATTATAGAAGTATTGTTATTGCTTCCTCTTTTTTTATTTTTAAGTGTTTGTTTATTTATTTATTTTGAGAGAGTGTATGCAAGTGGGGGAGGGACAGAGAAAGAGAGAGAGAGAATCCCAAGCAGACCCCGTGCTGTCAGCACAGAGCCTGACGTAGGGCTCAGTCTCACAAACTGTGAAATCATGACCTGAGCCCAAATCAAGAGTCAGGTGCTTAACCGACTGAGCCACCGAGGGCCTCTGTTATTTTTTTCTTAATTTTGAATAGAGACCATTCTCATTGTTAGCGCACTGTTGTTTTTTAGGTAGCATGTGTGGTGAATAAGCATGATGGGTCTTTTCAATGATGATTGTTTTCCATACCCTCAGCTCTATTTCATGTATAGGGCTTAAAACTTTGGAAAAGTCACATTGTCTTTTACCTACAAGCTTTCAATACTTCCGGGAAACAAACAACAACAACAACAACAAAAAAAACAAAAAAAAAAACAGAGAAAGGAATAAATGATAATATAAAAGTGCCAAATGCCATGCAAGAAAATTTGAAAATAAGTCAACTAATACCAAGAAATGCTAAAACATTTCCAGATTCCATGGTCGCTGCCATCATCATCACCATCATCATCACCATTGTCATCATCATCAGTAACATTTTACATTTGAGTTCCAGACCCTTTTCTAAGAATTTTGCATGCATTAACTCAATATTAAATTGAGGTAATATTTTAATATTAAAATCAGGTATGTATCATTTTAATTTTACAGGTGAAATTATGAGGAGTAGTTTATTTGGTCAAAGTCACATTAGTAGTAATGTTGTTGTCATGTTAGTAATGTTGTCAGATTAATAATGTTGTTTAGTAATGTTTTCATTTCAGTTCACATAGTCCAGTTCATAATCTGAGATAATGAATGTAAACTAGCTCTTGATTCTCTGAATAACAAAACCATAACTCAATAGTAAGAATTACCCCAGATTCACAGAAATTCAGTATTGAAACTTTCTTGTTACTCCTATGTTTTCAATATTACATGAAAGAATAAAGAGAGAAAGAGAGAGAGTGTGTGTGTGCATTTGCATGTGTGTATTGTGTGTGTGTGTGTGTGTGTGTGTGTGTGTGTGTGTGATGGGAGGTCAGCATGGAGCAGAAAAAACATTGGGAAAAATGACTTGAACTTCATGATGATTTTTTTCCCTTTAAGATATATTAAAACACTATTCTTTTGAATTTATCATTTCTGAGGAAGATGAATACTGATATTAATTGCAGTTTGGGGGCCATTGTCAATAACAATGGTGGTTTCTGTACCAAAACAGTATTAGTACATAACATTAGTGCATAAAAGATATTTCTAAGCATCAAAAATATAAATAGTATGCATTATCCAGTTATTTTCTTTGTTTTTTTCTTTGATTATTTGCATGTCTTAAAAAGACTGCCAATAAATATGGGGTGGGGGTGGGAATGGTGAAGAAATGCTCAGTATTAAGCCCATGTGCCTACTCTCAAACAGTAATAGTATGTTATTATTACTTTTTATTTCTTTATACAAGTGTGAAGATTGACACCATTTGTCTTTTTGATGATTTATTTTATTTGGTTATATGATGTAACATTTTCACAATCAGTAACATTTGTCTCTATTCCAATTAAGAATTAAATGAAAAGCCTAAACCCATCAAACATTATTATTGCCCTAATGCTACCAACTGGAAGCAATTTGAAATTTTGAGAAACTAACTTGCCTTAAATTCTTTAGGCTTAAAAAGCTTTTAGGATCTAAGGGCAATTATATCATTGATTTTAACAACATGGATTGGTCAAAGACTCAAATTGGTAAAGGTTGTGTTTCATTGAGCATGATTTATTTACTTTCCATATCACAAAATTCTATTTTATTTTTAAAAATGACAGGCTGCTTGACATATGGCTGGCTAAAGTTACTGTGAGCATGGTAACCTAGAATTAAAGGACCATCCACACAGATAACCACAGAGAATGAGAGAAAACTATTTCTTCAAACCTCAAAGACACTGAGTTCATTTACATATGATCAAATGTACTAAATGAGCTTAAACAATTTACCAAAAGCAAAGTAATCATGTTTCCTTTGCTCTTGTGTGTTTGCTCTTACAAGACTTTGGTAGAGGTGCTGTCATTCACAAATGAACCTTTGTGTGCGTATGTCACAAAAGATAAGCGCTATTGTCAGAGAGATCCTTGAACTTTAGAATTTTGTTTCTTAGGAAGAGAGTAAGAGATCCTGTCTTCCAAGGGTTAGTTACTGTGCTTGGCAACTCAGAGCTTCACATTAAACTAGTTCTGGAAATCTTGCCATCCCTAGATTTAAGGCAGTTCTAAGTCCTTTGTTTTAAATCTAGCTTGTTCTTAAGTAAGGAAGAGCACCCTTCTGCCTTCTGCCTGAAGAGTTTAAAGTCACAGTTTCCCGGAAAGCACTTGAACACGATTCACAGGAAACATTCTGTTCTCTAGCAAAATAAGAAAGAAGGAGGAAATAAAATGCTTAGAGATCTAATAGGCAATTAGCAAATAGTCAAACAAGCATCTACATGAAAGAGAGCAACAAAAGGAGTCCTCTTAAAAGTGAATACTTCTTTTATTTCTTCCTTTTTAAAATAAAATTCTTAACTATGTATGTTTATTGAGTATGCATATATGACATAAATTGCATTGTATAAAATTCTAATATAAATTTAGGTATGTGTATATGTCTGTATACATATAACTATTTATATCCACCTAGATGGATATGGGTATCCAAATGGTAGATGTAGAGATAAGGAAAGAGAGAGAGAGGAAAGAGAAGAAAGAAGAAAGCAGAGAGAAGAAAAAAAGTAGAGAAAATAGACAGATCTTTATGACTTAGGGATCTTGCAGGATCTGGTAACCACTTAATTTGCTCTGATATCCTTTGCTTCCTAGTAGTCATAGAGCTAAGTGGAGCATTCTTACCTGATTCAGAAAATAGGAAAATCTCCTACCTCTTGTCTAACCCCTCCAATTAAATCCCTACCAACAACCTGTGCTTAGTCTCACAGCATCTGTAATAATGCTAGGGATTACATTTAACTCTACTCTGGAATTGAGAATATTCATCCAATTGTATTTTCTCATAGGTAAAGGAAATTACAAAAATTAAGTCAATTCAATCAGTGGTCTATATTTTAGAATCTATAATAAAACACAAAAACCAAAAAAAAAAAAAAAAGAAGAAAGAAAGAAAGAAAGAAAGAAAGAAAGAAAGAAAGAAAGAAATGTGGACTGATAATAAAAATAATATTCAGTAAAAATACAGACTGACATAAGAGTATTATGAAACAGCAACCAATTAAGGGGTGCATGTTCAATTGGGAAGATGAACATTTTTTCATAGAGCATCATAAATGCTCAAGTTGTCCTAAGCCTAAAAAAAATATAATTTTATCTCCACCTAGTGGATACTGATGGTAAAGCAGGTATAACGAGTAAAAGCTAAGAAATTCCCACCGTAAAATAGCAAAGCAGGTTTGCCATAAAAATCTTGGACATGAACCCCAAATTGGTTTATGATGTCCTGAGAAATTCTAAGGAATGCTAGGATACTAGTGTGTTTTATTTTTTTAAATCTAGGACCATATTATTTTCTCTCTAGATGTTAGAAAATGGTCCCTGCTCATGGGCAAGGTGTCTTCGCTGAACATGAAACCAACTTTATGTTTGTACATTTGAAGTGTGTATTGTAGCTGGTCTTATATAGGAAAACATGAACTCTAAATGGAATTGGGATTGTTTTATTTGATTTGTTGGATATTTGAGTGGGTATTGCCTCAAATTTTTTGCCTAAAGAAAACAGGGAAGTTGATGATAACATTGAAAGCTGAAGGTAATTCCAGGTGAAATAAAAAATAAAAGATAAAAAGAGAACCTTAGATCATATGAAGGATCTTCCTATTTGCCATTATTTTGATGCTAATAAAGGCAAAGCTGAACGCTCAGGCATACTTATTTAGTACCAAAGATTTAAGTGGGGTTATTTGATGTAACTTAATTTCTTAAGAAAAGAAGGAGGAGGAGGGGGAGGGGGAGGAGGAGGAGGAGGAGGAGAAGGAGGAGGAGGAGGAGGAGGAGGAGGAGGAGGAGGAGGAAGAAGAGGAGGAGGAAGAGGAGGAGGGAATAACTAGTATTTTTTAACCAACAAAAGAATTTTTACTGTAAGAGCAAATGAAAAATTTTATTTTGGCTTTCTCCTTTAAGTGTTCAAGGGAATGTTATAAATATTTAAAAGCTGTGATTTACGGCTATAAGATCTAGAAGTACTGGACTGAGGTAATCTGCACCATGTAATACATTTAGCACAATAATGTTCATCACAAAGACAGATATCTGGGGTATGTGTTGGGGGGAGAGGGTAAAATGCACTTCCTGGAAAGCCAAAGAATAGATAGCATTAAAATACCATGATTTCCAAACACAAAAAAATGTATACCTAAAATAAATCACTGCTAGAAAATCAAGTTCATTGGTAGTTTTTTAAAAATTTTTGGACCCAAACTAAGGAAGTCTTAAAAAATCAAAAATTTTGTTTGAAAAATATGAAGAAAGAAAAAAGAAAAGAAGGAATTCTTTAGCATTGAACAGTGAAAAATATTGGAACCTATAGATTCTTGATGGTAGATAAGGATGAAGACTAATAATTGATAGACTAGATATCTACACATGTAGAAAGGTATATTAATACTAGCAAATTTATTCAATAATAATAAATTATACCATTAAAAGCTGTAATTACAAGTGAAAAGTAAAATAAAATAGCAGCAGGAAAATAAATAAAATTCCAGAATATTCCATCCACTGATAGGTTGAGATTTATCTTGTTTGTGCTTTATTTCTTTGTGTTTCTCTTTTGTTTTGTTTTTAACTTCCCAAACCTCTTATATATGATTTATTCCATTCTTTCCATTTAGAAATTTTGTGACAAATTAGTTGTTATTTTACAGATCAGGTTGTCTAAACTACACTTCCAATTGATAGTTTCAAATATAATTTAAATAAAATTTCCTGTCCAATTTTGTTTTCCCTTTGATTGAAAGCTAATTTATAGCCCTACAATACACCATCCTGGGTTTTTTTTTGTTTTTTTGTTTGTTTGTTTTTTATTTCTCACAATCCTTTCCTGGCTTTGTATTTGGAAAAAGTTTTGGATGATGTTTTCATAATGTTAGCACATTTCATTTCCTGCTACTTAATTTTACTATTTTCAAAATTGGTATTAAAAACAATTTTCTAATTTAATGACAAATTTTTTTAAAGCTTGAAAATGTTACTAAAGGTTCCTATTTTAAATTAAAACATTGTAATTGGCAAACTATCCAAAGATCAGAAAACTGAATTATGTGTATGTCTTTTGTATAATTTTTCAGGCCTATGTCATGGTAGGAGAGAAAACAAATCGAGTCACATAGTTGCTTCCAATATGTAGTAAGAGCAATGAAACTTTTTTCTATGTATTCCTGCAAATGTTTTTGAAATGTTTCCTAGGCCTTCTTCTCATTTCTTGTGAAACTAAATATAGATACTATGCCTGCTGTTGTCCTTCTGCTAAAGATTTAAATTTAAGAAATAATAAATGCCTGTCTAGACAACCCTAAAATTGTTTTAGTTACTGATGTATGGATGACTGATAAATGTCATCTTTTCTGCCTGCAGTGCATTTTGAATCTACTCTACTGACATTTGTCTATAGCTGACCTGTGTCTGCATTTTAGATTTACATGAAACATTTAGGTTTTACAACTATAAACTTTCAATTTCATTATTCCTACTCTACATCCAATACAATAAAACAATTAGATCCTCTACCATGTTTCTTCTTCCTCACATGGATATTTTTAATTAAACCAGCAGGGAAGATTGTAATCAAACGAAAGGCAATGGAATTTACTTCATCCCTTACCTAGTGAAACAATTATTAAATTCCCTAGCTTCATATTTCTCATACCGATAAAATTAAATCTGCAGCTCTGCTAGGAAGGGCAGGGAAAAAAAAAAAAAGGCAGTTCCAAGTAATCAAAGCCTATAGGTCTTCAGTACAATAATGCAAAATATATAACTCTGTTGTCTGGGAAATTGTTAGCTTACTCCTGTAGATATCGTTATCAGTTTTCCTCATTTTCACTTTATTGGGAAGTGTTCCTATATTTTACACATAATAACGGAACAGTAGCCCTTAGAAATGTGGTTATAAGACCTAATTAGGTTATTTCTGAACAATGTTTTTATAGAATAATGGCTTACCTTGAGATGACCCATGATTCTACTGAAAGAAATAGCTTTCTTTGCTTATGCAATAGTATAAACAAAAAATTATCAAGAACATGAATGTGAAGAAGAGTTTTTCAGGCTGTATGTTTTTGAGTCTTTTTTAGACATCTCATTAGTCTGATACACTGTGACATATGACATTCCTACTTCTCACCCTTTACACTGTTTAAAATGCTTGGACAAGTTTAAAAAAATTTTATAAGAAACAATCATCCTTACCTTCTAAGTATATAGAGTAAACAATTTACATAATTCCTAGCCAATAAAGAAACAAAGACTGAGCAGCTATGGAAGTGATAACGTCACTGATATGAGCAATGATTCCTGACAGCCTTCCAACTGATTTAGGTTTGCATCAGACATTTAACTGGCAATGGCCGGTGAAGATGTTCTTCCTATGCACATGTTTCGTTTACAGCACATATCTCGAATGTATCAGTATTTGTCTCTATCACTTGACTGTGAGACTAAGAGCAGAAAACATAACATTTATCACCATCAAATACTTCACTCATGGTAAGCACTCAATGAACGTTAAATGAATTAACGAACTAATTAATATTAAAAGAATGAATAAGGACTGTGATAGTTGAAATGTTGATATTGTAACCGAATCCAAACTCCATCCCCTTTCACATTAAAATATCAAAAATACTTGTTAACTTTCTGCAGGATCCTATAAAGGAACCTGAAAGTCATAAATGATATTAAGCAGCTGATGAATGCCCGAAGACCCTGAAAACAAAAGCAGGAAAACCTTCTAAGTGACTAGTATATTTGGATGAAATGAGAAGAAGAAAAAATAACAATGAAGATGGGCATAATTTTACAATATTTTGATTATGAATTGAAGCTTTAAACTATGTTAATGAAGGAACTTAATGAAAATTAGGCTGCAATCCTAACTTCATGACTCTCCTTTATGATTTATTTTGTGTGGATTCAAAAACGAATCCATTTTCTGTGAGGAATGCAGACTCTAATTTATGAAATGATTTATATGGGCAGATGCAGACAATGTTGGCTGAAACTGGTATTTGGTCAGGCATCCAGGAAATGGAGTTTTATCTGTGGTAAATGTGACTAGAGTCAATGCAAATTTTTCAGACAATATAATTAGTAAGATGATAATGATTTTTGAAAGCAATTTACAAAGATAAATTATGCTATCTTGTACTGTTTGGGATATGGATATAGGAAATCAAGAATAGAGTACAAAAAAAAAAGCAAAAGGAAATCTTCGCAAGAAAAAAAAAGGAATAATCCCCAAAGGGGAAATGATAAACGAAATAAAACAAAATGTAGGTGAATCCATTATTATTCTCCTCAAAGGGATTATAACCGTCTTTATTAATTTCCTTAGTTATTATTTTTCATCAATTTCTTACTTAAGCTCTACTAGTTAACATAAATGGAAAGTGGGGAGGGGGGAAAGAGATTCCTTGCAAACTGAATAGCTAATTCATAAATGAGAAGATAGATTCAATAAATTTACCCCGAATCCACTAGAGAGAGATGAAAACAAAAAATATGAACACGACTTTGAAATATCAAGGCCGGAATGTAAAGATACTAGAAATATCTAACAGATGTTGTAAGTTTAACTTTTGATATGGTGGAGTAAGTTTTCAGTGAACCCACCTTCCAACACCTATTTATTGTTATAAATTCTGGGCAGAATACCATAAAACAACTACCTTCTGGGTTTAAAGAGTGAACAGAAGCAAGCCTGTCTTGCATGAGACCAGAGGATTGGAAATAGAATCTCTCAAGGGATGGTTCCTGTCCTTGTGGCTTCGGCCTGACGGCAGGATGAGATTGCAGCATGGCACAGGTCCTAGAGAAAATGCCATCTCTCCGGCCTCTGGAAAAGGAAGACAGGACAACCAGAGAAGCCAGAAGGCAAGGGAAGAATTTGCACAAAAGAGATCCAGAAAAAGGAAACCCAGTTCCATCAATAAAATCGATGCCGGTTCTGAACCCTGGACCCAGCCTGTAAGAAGTCTATAAACCTCTCAGCTAATGAAGACTCTCAAACAGCTGCCCACAGCAGTTGGAACAGAATTTGCTGGAGTCGAACCACATCAGATGACAGAACAAAAGAGTCATATTTTTTGGAGGAAGCTAACAGAATCCAAAGACTCCACAACCTAATATTCAAAATGCATATAATACCATTGCAAATTGCTCAGTACACAAAGAACTCGGGAACTATGGTTTATTCCAAAGACAGAAGATCATCAACAGCAGTGACTGTGAGACGATACCGATGCTGGTATGAGATAAGGGTTTTAAAGCAGCGAATATAACTCTGCTCAATGAGATGAAGGCAAATATTTTTGTCATTGAAGACAAGATAGTAAACTTTCAGCCACAAATAGGGAGTATAAAAACAAGAACTGTAGATTGAACTGCGCCCCCTCCCCCACCCCTGCCAAAAGCATGTCGGAGTCCTAACCACTGGTACCTGTGAATGTGACCTCATTTGGAAATAGGGCTTTTGAAGATGTAATCAGTTAAGATGCAGTCATAAGGGATTGATGTGGCTCTAAATCCAATCAGCAGCGTCTTAATAAGAAAAGACGCAAACGCAGAAGAGACTGAGGGGAGAATGCCACAGGAAGATGCACACAGAGATTCAAGTGAGGCTACCACAAGGAAAGGAACACTAAGAACTGCCCGCAATCACTGACGGAACGTGGACCTGCTAACATCTTGACTTCAGACTTCAGAGCTGGGAGAGAGTAAACTTCTATTGTTTGATATCACCCAGTTTGTGGTAATTGATGTGCAGCTGCCTGAGGAAACAGAAACAATCATCAAATGGAAATTTTAAAACTGTCATATATAAATATATATTATATATATATAATATATATATATAATTTTACATATACATAATTTTACAATTCACTGCATGGGCATAATAGCAGAATAGGGATGACAGAGCAAATAGTAACTTTGCAACAAATTGATGGAAGGTATCCAACCAGAAGAATATATGGGGATGTGCAAGAGAAGTGAAACTTGTAGAAATGAACGTTGAAAGGCATAAGACAATGTAAACCAAGTGAGTAAATTTCACTCTGCCAACGTATATGACTTTGAAAGAAATTGCAAGAATTATCAATTTAAGAGGAAATGTGAGAATTTACTTATAAGTTTATAAACTTTTTTTATTGGGATGAAGAAACCAATGATCAAAAGATTTTATTTTATATTGGTTTATATGGAAATGAAGGTATGGGAAAGGTACTTAACAAAAGATGTTGGGGATGACCCATTCTGAATGACAGTGAGGTCTCTGTTATAGGTGTCCCGATGGATGATTGAAGTAGTTGAGAGAATATAAGGATTCTGGAATATGGGGAAAGCATTAATAACAGAGGCATTAACATAGATATTAAAATCACAGAGGTTATTGAGAGGGCTTTGAGTGGAGGAAATAAAACAAGTCTTGTTCTATAATTTCAGAATAAACTCATTTAAATAATATTTATTGAGCTCCTACTTGGTAACAGTCACAGTGTTCAATAAAGCAAAAGTAAGTAGCTGGTCTGTTTTTCAAAAAGCTCATAATAAAGTAGTAAATTGGGAGAGTGTCCCAGGGATTAAGAGTATGTGGTTCTGAGGGAATGTGTTAAACAGAGGGCAAAAATGTTAACAAAGTTGAGTTGCTGAGATGTGGTGCAGCCAAAGTTCCAAAAATGAGAGTGTGAAGTAAAGGGTGCTCCCACTTCAAGAGGGTACTGAAGAAACAAAGGCTACAGTATCGAAGGGAAGTGGTAGAGAACTACAATTCACAAGAAGAGATAAAAAGATGCCAGAAACAATTATGTAATTTCAGAGGAGTCAGAAGAATTGGCAGCAGCATGTTAAAGAATCCATAGGGTAGAAGGGAGAATGGTCGTAAGCAATTGGTTAAAGGTTGACTTTGCAAAGGATAAGACTGAGCTGAATAGAATTAAGAGAAGTAGGAAATAGATTTTTAAATTAATAAGTCAGTTCCCCAATGGGGTATAAATGTGGATAAATGGATGAAAGGAATTTCACTGTAGGTGAATGTGCACGTGACTGTGTACATGTACATGCTTGCGGGCATAAGTGTGCATGTGCATGCATGTGCAAGTGTGGATAGTGAGAAAAAGTGAGGTTAAGAAATATAAAGGCGGGCACCTGGGTGGCTCAGACAGTTGGGCGTCCGACTTCGGCTCAGGTCATGATCTCACAGTTCCTGAATTCGGGCCCTGCGTTGGGCTCTGTGCTAACAGCTCAGAGCCTGGGACCTGCTTCCGCTTCTCTGTCTCCCTCTCTCTCTGCCCCTCCCCTACATGCACTCTGTCTCCCTCTGCCCCTCAAAAATAAAGAAAACTAATAAAAAAAATTATAAAAAATAAAAAAGAAATATAAAGGCTGGAAAGTTAGTGTAGGAAGTATACTTTTTTTCTAAAACTTGCTTTGTTTAATTTAATGAAATCTGGTTGGAGTTGAATAGAAAAGAACAAGGTATTTTCCCAAAGATTACTAACAATGGTGTAATGTTGGTATATGAGTGCAGATAGTCTTAAAAGTACTTCAATTTTAAGATTTTATTTTCAACAATCAGCCGATTATACCCACCTAGTTATTTAAAGTCAATGCTTTTTATTTGTGACAGTGCCCTGGAACTAACATCATAACTAACATAACAATACCTCATTGTTTTTTATAAACACAATATCTGACTTAAATAAACTTTGTCTCTGCGTTCAGCAAGTACAAATTTACAAGTATAATTTGGCAGGTCCAAATTTACATGCCATTGAGACTTGAAAGCAGGTGTGCATGGAGCAGAACGTAGAAGGAAAGAATAAAAAGAATGTTCTAATTTAGCAAGCAATCACTGTCAGCACCATTTTTTTTTCTGTAACAAGAAGAACAAAAGTACATCATTATATTTAAGCATAACACAACCTGTTAACAGCTCTTATTGTTGTTGTCGGTTTTAAGTCAAGGACTAGTTCATCCAAAATCAAAAAGATCCCATTTGTCACCATTTTGCAGAGGGTGCTGTTTACCTGGCTTCCCAGGTGGCACCAGTCACTGGAATGGGGACAGTCATTTGATCTATTCAGTCTTAATATCTAAACTGGTTCCTCATAGAAACAGAAACTTTAAAAAAAATTTTTTTAATAATGCATAGTCATCTAAAAACTGAAAAACATATTGAAAGAAATTAATTAAAACATCATTTCAAGGAGCACCTGGGTGGCTCAGTCAGTTAAGCGACTGATTCTTGGTTTCAGCTCAGGTTATGATCTCACGGTTCGTGAGTTCAAGCCCCACGTAGGGCCCTGCATTGGCAGTGCAGAACCTGCTTAGGATTCTCTCTCTACCTCTCTTTCTGCCTCTCCCCCAATTGCTTTCTCTGTCTCTCCCTCAAAAATAAATAAAGGGTTTTTTTTATTTAAGAAAAAAAAACCATTATTTCAGAATGAGCAGTACTACAATACCTTCTCATATTTTAGAACATTTAACAGTTTCTACCTTACCACATATAATTTGCTGCCCAATTATTTTTCATTTTATATTATATTGAAAAACATTTAACTATGTTTCTACACTTGTTTTAAATAATTGCTTCAAATATATAAATATCCCATTACCATCTTTGGAAGGTATTTTTCCTTTTTTTTTTTTTCAATTCACGTCCTTAATGAAAAGTTCATCGAAACACAAAATGCTTTCAAAATATAAGTCAATTTGAGCATAAATATAGAAAGCAATTTTGATACACACAACACACATACAGATATATATGAATTGTGGAATTGATCTGGTATTCTGGTGTTATCTGCTAAGTCTTTCCCACAAAAATTGATAAAACCATCAGTCGGTTATGGCCCTGGAGAATGTCTCTGTTCTGATTCATTCTAGATCCTCAAATTCTGTTATTCTGGCTTTCAGTCACCTAACTAACTGATTTCTGTCTGTCTCCTCTGTAGCCATAGCAGTAAGATAAATTTGCAAAGGATTCTTTTTGAAGTTTATAAATGTTCAAGAGTAATTTCGATAAGTAAAACATTTGTTATAAACAGGATTTCCCAAGGTCTGGCCCTCTCTGTTTCTACTTCCTACTGTAGGTGTCTCAGATGTGCCACATGACCAGCGTGCATGTGGCAGGTGACCAGCCTTCCTCTCGGTGCTGATGTAGTGACAGAATTCCCTCGTCCTCCATGCCACTTGGTAGTTTGGAAACAGCTTCTATTACTGGTGCTGTTTGTAAAAACCTTTTTACCAAATGTGGAAATTCTGTAGTTATATTTTGCCTAGCATCTCCAACATTCCACCTTATGGCTGTGATTCTATAAAATAGTCCAAATATTGCTTAGGGGGTTCTTTTGTGTGTATTTATCCCAGTGAATATGCAAATTCAACTCATCTTCTTTACAGTGCATAGCACAAATATAAGTAGTTTTCTCCTCCACAACTATCCAGAAAGAATGAGAGGCAGCTGCATATGAACTGAGCACTTAGTCTCCTTTGCAGATATTTAGTTCTCTATGAAAAGATGACAAACTTTTTTATCGATTTAGCCTGCAGAGGAAAAGTTACTGCTTATTTAGAGGATACTTATCCAGTACTAAAGGACAGAAGTGATAAAAAGATATACAGAGTGAAAGAAAAATATGTATGAACTTTTCTTTCTGATTTCTTTTTGTTGGTTTGAGTTTCAATATTTGCTTGGTTTTATTATTTTTTTTAAATGTTTAATGTTTATTTATTTTTGAGAAAGAGAGACAGAGAGCACAAGCAGGGGAGAGGCGGAGAGAGATGGAGACACAGAATCCAAAGCACATTCCAGGCTCCGAGCTGTCAGCACAGAGCCCAACGCGGAGCTGGAAACTCATGAGCCAGGAGATCATGACCTGAGCGAAGTTCTATGTTCAACCAACTGAGCTACGTAGGCGTCCCTGCTTAGTTTTATTATAATGTCGGTGATTACTTAAAACAGTGGGATATTCTTTCATTGCTTCTCCTGATTCTGCAGTGATCAGGGCTAGTCAAAGACATATGGGCACCCTAAGAAGGCTCATAACCTGATACTCCTTCAGATAAATATTGTCAGATGACTGTTTAACATTTTTTAAATAAGGAAGATGCTGGGATCTATAGGAAGGAGAATGGAAAAAGAACTGCTTATGGCAATACCATAATGCCTTGAAGAATTCATCTCCAAACTCCAAGCTCCAAATTTGCATTTTCCACTTAGCAGAAAACTGGAAATTCCTGAGAGAAGAATCTAGTTTGACAGCTGGGAAGGGGAGCCAAAGCTCACCCTAAGTATTCCATCTTCCACTATGTACATAACTTCCCATGAAGAGAGTTCAATGAAGTACAATTTTCTTCATCCTCTTATGTTTCTGGTGGAGTTTGCATGGCTAGAGAACATTGAGCAATTTCCATACTGTCCTGACCCTTAAACCAGTTCTTATAATTTCAGCATCAATCCTAGTTGTCTGAGTTCTTTGACAGATATTAGTTCTACATCTTATAAGCATTATAGATATAATGACTTTTTAAAAATTTTCTTTCCTTACTCAATATACAAATGGGCATTAAAAAACAGTAGAGACATATGAATAGTGCCAATCCTATGCCAAAGAGTTAAGCTTATATTCACCAAAGAGTTCTGTCTCCTTCTCTCTCCCTCTCTTCTCTGTCTCCTTCTCCCTTTCTCTCTCTCCCTCTCTTCTCTGTCTCCTTCTCTCTTTCTCTCTCTCTCTCTGTTTCTTCTACTCTCTCTCTCTTTCTCTATCTCATTTTTCTTTCAGCAATTCTCTTTTTTTTTTTTCCCTTATACAAAGCCCCATGTCGGAACTTCTTTCCCTAGTCTCATGTCACACATTAATCCTTTTAGTAAGATTTGTCCCTGTCTTACCTACTCTCTTGAAACTTACCTTTTGGTGCCACCTGACTTCGGAATAATAGTTATGGATCTGATGAATTATGACATAATGGGATGCAGGTAAGTTCCTTAATAATTTGTTTGTATTATTGAATTAATTGATATAAATTTTCAGCCAGGTCCACAATGAGCTGTTTTTTGTTTTTTTGTTTGTTTTTTTCCTAATGGGTAGACCATTTCAAATCCCTTAAGTACATCAGGTTGAATATTTACAAATACTTCTTCAGGTAATTATTTATCTAGGAACTGAGATCAAACACCTGTCAAACATCTCTGTATAAAGCTGGGTAGACTATGATTAAGAGCCACTTATGAATACCATTTACAGACTTTGTGCTCCGGGGAGGTCAGGAAGCCTCTCTAAGCTCAATATCCTCAGAAGGGATATCACAGAAGGGTTTGAGAGAAAAATTAAAAAAAAAAGGTGCATAAAGTATTAAGTATAGCACTGAGAAATAAAAGACTTGTAATAAATATTCTCTACGATTGTTACTTGTCTCAAGTCATCATGAAAATAATCAGGATCTTGTTGTTTTAATGGCTTAATTTAATATATTCTGTATTCAAATGTTACAGAATGCAGAAATAGCAGAGTTTAAAATGACATAATCTTTAAAGTATTTTCAGTCCCTAGGGAATAATGATTCTATGATTCATACAACTATGAATTACTTTTTTGAATAAGTGTCCAGTCAAATACAACCCTAAATATAATATTACTAATGTATTTTCTTAGTTATCCTTTTTTTCTTTGTAGATGTCTAACAGCAACCTGATGAAACTCAAAAGCAATGAGATTCTAGTGTCAATTTCCTTAGTTTTCCTTGAGTATCCAATAAAATAAATGTGGGGGTACCTGTTTATTGATGTTGAGAAAGTGAAACTAAAATCACCATTGAAACAAATGGAGGCTGATGATTCCCCCATCACTTTAGATGACATCATTGTTAAAGATTATTTCTTTGGGGATGTGTTTGCTGTCGAGTCCTATTGACATCAGTGAGGATGCCTTCATTATCCGGTTGCCCTGACTGGATGTTCATGCAGTGAAACTTAGAAAATGTTTCTGCCAGTACACGGCAACAATTTGATGATTTTAATGTTCTTGCTCTTTCAGAACTCAGATTTTTTTTTTCTAAATGGCCAAAGGCAGTAATGCCAGACAGGCTGTCCGATTATTTGGTTTAAAAATCAAACTAAACTCCTAAGTCCAGTTATCATCTTTTTGACAGATTTTGAAACAGAGCACCAGAGCTACACTACAAACTGTCAAAAAAAAAGTTGTGTTTCAATTCTATAGCTTCCCCAAGGCCTGGTTACCATTTGGTATTCTTAACTTACTTATTGAATTTTCACTCAAGTAGTCTGGGTTTCTGAGAATTGTCAAGCTGTTCTATTAGAAAGAAAAGCTCATTTGTAGAATGGCAGTGTAAACACGGCTGAACTAGAATTATGTCAATTCACTAATTTTTAACTCTCGTAGGAACTATATGTCATATTTGAACATGATTGTCACTTGGCTCAGAGTGATCAATTTCTAGACAGTTCTTGGTACAATGAAGACAGATAAAAGAGGGCTGGGGTTTAATTTTATGCCAAATTTACATATTTTGTTTCAAATTAGTATGTATATTACAAAATGGGTTTACACAGTATATGAATAGAATGTAGCCCTTTCTAAACAGAGGAACCTTTTGGAATACATTTTTCCCCCTCAAAAAATAAATGAGTGGGGCGCCTGGGTGGCTCAGTCGGTTAGGTGTCCGACGTCAGCTCAGGCGTCCGACTTCGGGCTCTGTACTGACAACCTGGAGCCTGCTTCTTATTCTGTGTGTGTCTATCTCTCTCTGCCCCTCCCTTGCTCACACTCTGTCTGTCTCTCTCTCTCTTTCTAAAAAATAAACATTAAAAAAATTTTTAAATAAATAGATGACAGTAGCAGTTTTGCTTTACACATTCCTGACATATTTCGTTTTCATGGCATTATTTATACTTTTCTTATATGCCTTCCAAAATGGAAACATTATGGAAATACCAACTACTAATGGCCCTAAATAGTCAAGTAATTTACAGATTATGAATAATCTAGATACAAATGAAAGCAAGAAAGCCAAGATTCCATGTATGTGGCTAAACGTTTGCTTAAAAATGAGTCAGGTTTTTTTTTTTTTTTTTAAGGAAACAAGTAATCGGGTAGATTTTTAGATTTTCATTTTGGAAAATACATAACATAATCTTCTCATTTTACAGATATGAGAAAACTGCACCAAAGAAGGTAAAGAACTTACTCATAGTCATATCTGTAGCATCACAGTGGAAGCTGCTCAGATCCCCAGTTCTGAATGAACTCATGCTACCAGCATATAGTCATTTTTTCATTCCAACTTGGTTCACCTGCACCAATGTATATGACAATGAGAATAACTGAAACAAGTTCTGATAACCATTCACCCATCACGACTTTTCCAAGACTTTCCTTTCATTGTGAAACTTCTTGCAACAGATAGAAAGGCAGTTTAAGGGAGGGTGCTAAGTGGCTCAGTCAGTTAGGCGTCAGACTCTTGATTTCAGCTCAGGTCATGACCTCATGGTTTGTGGATCAAGCTCTGCACTGGGCTCTGTGTGGACAGTGTCCAGAACCTGCTTGGGATTCTCTCTCTCTCCCCCTCTTTCTGTCACCCCTGCTTGCTTACTCTCTCTCTCTCTCTCTCTCTCAAAATAAATAAATACATTAAACAAATAATAAGGCAATTTAAGACAGGTCTACAGTCTGAAACTTGGTTCTCTCTGAGATGGAAAGTTTACAGAGAAACAGATTAATGCTCCAGTATATTTTTTTCTTTTAATTAAATTTGGTGATAATTGAGGTGGGAAAGATAAAACTGAAAACACAAATATTTTGTACTTTAAGAACAGGAAGTTGGATTTTGGTGGACATAAATTCTTCATCTTTACCTCAAAGAGCAGCTTCACAGCATTACTATTTTCATATATTTGCATATGTCTACAAAAGCATGTCTATAAAAATATGCAGAGAAAATAAAGAGGACAATAAAATTAATCATAGTGAGTTTCATCTTTGTTCTATATGTAATTCATTTCTCATAGCATTTGTGTTGGTGTTGTTAATTCTTGACTTCAAAGTTGGGTTTGTTTTTTTTTAAAGATCATGAGTTCAATACCCATAATATGCTCTTCTCAAGTATTTAGATGTATGTCCAAAAACCCACAACTTCAAACTATGTTCCCTAACAGTAAAATGCAGTAATAGAAAAAAACAATTGTGTGAAGTGCTGTGTGGATATCATATTAATATTTCCCATCATTTTTATTCAGGTGCATGAATGATGTACTATGCAGCTTGCTTGATATTCAGTGATAATATGACTACTCTAATTAAACGTGTCTGTCCAAATAAACATTATGGAACATATAGCAATTTTAAAAGCAAATTGAATGAGATGATTTTCTTTTATACCATTTCTAACGTGTATTTTATTATTTGAATTAAAAGAAAAAAGCTTTTGCTCTATTGCGATGATTTGGCATGAATCGTCACAGCAGTAACCCTTTTTGGAATTCTCCAGAACCTCTTTGACTAGTTTTGGCCATTCTGTCAGGAAAGGGACGGAAGGCACAAGACAGAGCAGGGGAAGAGTATTTGTTTGATATTTCATTCTGTGGCCAGCCAGCAGGCTAATTTGCAATTTGCAGAGTCTATAGTTCAACACTTCCCATCTGCTAGATACATATAGGAATATGAACTATAATGCATATATCCTAATTCCAGAAATTGGGAAGTAAAACTAATTGTTTTTAGTTTGTCTTTCTTAAAAGATAGCAATAAAATACAGCAGTATCATGGTGTTCTGCATGGTTTAAACCTATAAGAAAATCAGTTTTTATCAGTTTCCCGTCATTTGGCATTATCTTGCCATCAGATTATTGAAGGATGTCATGACACTATTAAATAATTCAATTTTGTTTGCTACATAAAGTAAATATTCAAAATACCTAGTAACTCAAACTGATAATATGCACTGTAAGATATGCTTTCTCCTTTATAGTAGCTGTCTGTCTCACTTTCTCTGTCTCCCGCTCTCTTTTTATTTATGTATTTTTAAATTTTAATGTTTATTTATTTTTGAGAGAGACAGACCAGCACAAGCAGGGGAGGAGCAGAGAGAAAAGGAGACACAGAATCTGAAGCAGGCTCCAGGTTCCCAGCTGTCAGCACAGAGCCCGACACGGGGCTCAAACTTAGGAACTGTAAGATCATGACCTGAGCCAAAGTCGGATGCTTAACCGACTGAGGCACCCAGGCGCCCCTCCCTCTCTCTCTTTAGATCAGCAGCATATGTACTGTTTTACAGAGTAAACTTTACTTTTCATCATAACTTGGCAGAGTCTGTAACTTTTAATTATTTAAACTCCTATTCTTTGGAGAGAAACTTCACTTTTGCAAATGACTATGTGAAGAATTATATAATTCTCTCTATTATTCTTTTATTATTAATTTTAGCAGGGTATTGCTTTGCCCTGCTTTCCTGAATAGGTTATGGCAGAGCCCGAAATGTGCTCATTTGCACGGGTGACCACAGCAGTTCCTATTTATTTCACTTGAAAAGACAAAATACATTTTGACGCTGTGCAAAATATTAAGCCAACACAAGCAGAAGCTTACCTATCTGGTTTGAAAAATGAAAAGCAAAGGCAAAATTGGGAAAAATCTCTACAGAGTCACGTGATGATATAAGGTAGGCATGAGTCTGAGAGAGTCTCCAATATGGTGCAGGCAAGTTTTGTATCCTTAGAGGAACATAGCTGGGATATAGCTGGATTCTTTTGCATTGACAGATGTTATGTTCAGGCAGTAGCCAGGGCTGCAAGACACTTAACAGTGAATTCCCAAAACACAGGAACTGTGCTGGAGGGGATGATTGACAAGCAAGGTAAGAGCACAGACTAGAAAAAGCAAGATGGCTACCAGGCAGGATTCTGAACATGTGCAGTAACAAATAAAAAGTTGTCAGGGTAAAAGAGTTTGTGCAAAGCTGTATTTGTCATGGGATTTTGTGGCATTATTAATAGAATTTCTTCTATGTGGATTGGATAAGGGTAGCTGAGGGTGTAACAGCTAGTTGGGATGGTTTGTCATATATTGAGTAGGAACAAAAGCTTTTCACATTTTTAAGTCCCAAAGTCATTTAATCATTTAGCCTCAATCCTTGTGTGTTCATCCTTGTCTTGTTCTTTTAATTTGTTTTATTTTATTATTTTATCTTATTTTATTTATTATTTTATTTTTTTAAGTTTTAGAGAGAGACAGAGTGAGTGGGGGAGAGGGGCAGAGGGAGAGTGAAAGAATCGTTTTTTTAAATTTTTTTTCATTTCTCTCAAGTTTACCTATTTTGAGAGAGAGAGAGAGGGAGAGAGAGAGAGAGAGAGAGCATGCACACACAAGCAAGGGAGGGGCAGAGAGAAGGAGAGACAGAATCCCAAGAAAGCTTCTCACCATTAGGGCAGAACCCAATGTGGGGACTGAACTCACGAACTGTGGGATCATGACCTGAGCCGAGATCAAGAGTTGGATGGTTACCTGACTGCACCACCCAGATGCTCCCAATGAGAGAATCTTAAGAAGGTTCCACACTCAGGGCAGAACCCAATGCAGGGCTCAATTCCACAACCCTGGGATCATGACCTGAGCTGGAATCAAGTCAGATGTTCAACCACCTAACCACTCAAGTGCCCTTCCTTGTCTGGTTCTAGATCTTAGCATGATGTAATATATAATTTTAGAATACTTTAATATTAGAACATGATAATATTAAAAAGAAAAGAATAAACTAAGCCCAAGCGGAGGTAACCACGATCAGAGCAGAAATAAATAAAATAGAGACCAGAAAAATTCATTTTATAAGGCCAGCACTACCCTTATACAAAAGCCAGACAAGGAACCACAAGAAAGTACAAGCAAATATCTCTAATGAATACAGGTACAAAACTCCTCAACAAAATACTACCAAACAGAATTCAATGGCATAGTAAAATGAACATGCACCATGATCAAATGGGACTTATCAAGTAGGATTTATCCATAGGATCCAAGAACAGTTCAACATATAAACATCAATGAATGGGAGACACCACATTAATAAGATGAAGGATAAAAATCACATGATCACATCAATAGATGCAGAAAATGCATTTGACAATATTCAACATTTTTTCATGTTAAAAATTCTCAATGCATTAGGTATAAAAGGACTATGGTAATATATATTCTCAATATAATAAAGACCATATATAACAAGCCACAGCTCACACCATGCTAAGATTAGGAATACGACAAGGATGCTCACTCTTGTCACTTCTGTTCAACATAGTATTCAGTCTATTTAGGCTTCCTAAATAGAAAGAAAGAAAGAAAGAAAGAAAGAAAGAAAGAAAGAAAGAAAGAAAGAAAGAAAGAAGAGGGAGGAAAGAAGGAAGAAAGGAGGGAGGGAGGAAGGAAAGAAGGAAGGAAGGGAGGAAGGGAGGAAGGGGGAGAAAGGAAGAGGGAGGAGGGAAGGAAGGGAGGGAGGGAGGAAGCAAAGAAGGAAGGGGAAGAAAGGAAGAGGGAGGGAGAGAGGGAGGGAGGGAGGGAGGGAGGGAGGAAGGAAGGAAGTAAAGAAAGAAGAATGGAAGGAAGGGAGGGAGGGAGGGAGGGAGGAAGGGAAGAAGGAAGAAAAAGCATCCTAGCTGGAAAGTGAGAAGTAAAATTGTCTGTGTTTGCATATGACCTTATCTTGTATATAGTTAACCTGAAAAGACTCCACCAAAAAAACCGTTGGGACTAATAAATTAATTCAGTAAACTTGCAGGACATAAACAATATTACAAAGGTATAAAAATCAAAGCAAAATGGTACTGGCATAAAAATAGACACAGAGACCAATATAACAGAGTCAGAGTTCAGATATTTACAGCCCCAAAATTTTGACAATGTTGCTAAGAACATAATAGGGAAAAGATAATCTCTTCAATAAGTGGTGTTGGAAAAACTGGATATCCGCATGCAAAAGGAAACTGGATCCCTATCTTACACCATTCACCTAGGGAAGAAAAGAAACTTCTTGACTTTGGTCTTGGCAATGATTTTTTAGAAATGACACCAAAACACAGACAACAAAATAAAAAAATGAACAAGTAGGATTACATCAAACTAGAAAGCTTTTACATAGCAAAGGAAACAATCAACAAAATGAAAAGGCAACTTATGGAATGGGAGAAAACACTTACAAACCACATATCTGGTAAGGGGTTAATATCCAAAACATATAAGGAACTTATATAACACAAGAGCAAAACACCAAATAATTTGATTTAAAAATAGGCAAAGGACCTGAGTAGATCTTTTTCCAAAAAAGATATACAAATGACCAATAGGTACATGAACAGATTCTCAATTATCACTAATAATTAGGAAATGCATCAAAACTACAATGAAATGCCATCTCACAACCATTAGGATGGCTTTTATCAAAAAGACAACAGGTAACAAGTGCTGGTGAGAATGTGGGAAAAAGGCAACTCGTGTATTTAAATAGTGGCAATGTAGAATGGTGAAGCCACTATGGAAGATAGCACTGACATTTCTCTAAAAATTAAAGTACTAGGTATATATCCAAAGGAAATGAAATCACTGCTTTGAAAAGATATCCCCACCCCCATGTTCATTGTAGCATTATTCACAATAACCAAAATATATAAAACTAAAACAACTTAAGTTTCCGTTGAAGATGAGTAGACAAAAAGATATGAAATATATACACAATAAAATATATGATGGACTATTATTCAGCCACGAAAAAGAAGGAAGTCCTGCCCTTGGAACAACATGGGTGAATCTAGAGTCATGGATGAATCACATTCTGCTAAGTAAAATTAGCCAGACAGAGAAAGACAAATAGTATATCATTTCACTTGTATGTGAAACTTAAAAAAAAAAAAAAAAGGAACTTATAAAAACAGAGAATAGAATGGAATAGAATGGTGGTTACCAGGGGCTGGTGATGCTAGTCAAAGTGTTCAAGTCTTCAGTTATAAAATGAATAAGCTCTGGAGTTCTATCGTACAACATCATGACTATAGTTAATGATAATGTGTGATATACTTGGAATTTGCTGAGAGTAGACGTTAAACCATCTCATTTTACACACATACACACACACACACACACACACACAGTTAAGTATGTGATGGATGTGTTATTTAATCTATACTCAAATCATCCTATTGTTTACTTTAAATAGATAAAATTTTATTTGTCAATTATAGCTCAATAAAACTGAAAAATAAAGAAAACTCTATCTGAGTAACATTACCATCCAAAGCAACAAGAGAACACAGGAGACCAGAGATTTTATAAAGTCATAAACCAATAAATGACCATGGGGCTTCAGAGTAAAAGAAAAATGATCTTTATAGATACTTTTGAATAGCAAAGATTGGGATACATTTTGTCACCAAATAAAAGCTTTTTAGCTAGTTGATATCTTTGGAATATCTTACATAACAGAAAGAGTCAATTAAAGTTATTATCTACTGAAATATCTCTTGGTTAGCCAATTGAAGACACACTGAATCTAAAAATTTTCACCATATACACCCTGCCAACAAAATAACAACAACAACAAAAAATTATTCTAACTTCCAAGTTAGCTTACCATTTCTTCTTCTTGGTTTTCTGCTTCCATCCACAAGTTTTAGTTAAGTTCTCAATAAGTTAATAATCTTAGTACATTTACTCCTCTATAGAAATGCAGCCACTAAAAGAAAAATTTTTGTTTGCTTTATTTTTGTTTTGGTAGTTTGGAAACATCTATGAGATATATATAGGGATTCAGTTACTAGATTCAGTCACTAGTCACTAGTCATTAGATGGTAAGCTAATACATCGAAGCTAACTCCAAGTTCCATTAAAAATATATCTAACTCTGAAGAACGTGGTATATTAGGATGGAAGAGTTGCTTCTATGACTAATTTAAAATTCTCTTTACTTGCTTCCCAAAGAATATTTTAAAGTCCTAACTATTTATATAACATTTCTTTGGTTAGTGCTTCCCATGGTAGTTCTTCAAGGGATGTCTAATTAAAGTCTTAATGATCATAAACTGAAAGAAATCCTTACAATGGAAAATTCAAATTAAACAGAGTAACACTCTTGCCTTAAGATGTGAGCTAACATAGGGGTGCCTGGATGGCTCAGTCCGTTGAGCATCTGGCTTTGGCTCAGGTCAGGATCTCGCGGTTTGTGAGTTTGAGACCCACGTCAGGCTCTGTGCTGACAGCTCAGAGCCTGGAGCCTAGAGCCTGTTTCAGATTCTGCATCTCCCTCTCTCTGCCCCTTTCCCACTCATGCTCTGTCTCTCTTTGTCTCTCAAAAATGAATAAACATTTTTTAAAAATTAAAAAAAAAAGACTTCCGCTAACAACTGAGATGTTTTTCTCTGTTTCTTAGGTTTGAATTGTTGCCACTCTTAGTTGTTTTCATTGATGTAGTCATTAATTTATCTAACTGTTTTTGAAGGAAAAATAACACTGTGGCAAAGTCATTGAACCCAGCTGACAGACCATTCCATACTGTGAATGCATAGCTCCTCAAGTACCTGAACAAAGATTGTATGAAGTAGAATTGAAAATAATTTTCTCATTTGTAGTTTTCCACTGTCTTTTCTTATTGGGCATTTTAACATTAATTTCGTGCTTCCCTTTTCTTTGCCCAGGTCTTCTCTGTCTGTCTCTCTCTGTCTCTCATAAAATAATCACAATTACCATTTATACATTGACAGAACCAAATTCACTTAAATATCTACCTGTTATTATATTATATCCATCTGAGTCCTTAAGCCTTTTTTTTTTCTGGTAGGATCAACTGTCATACTTAAGGTATTTTCTCTGCATATTGTTGTAAATAAAATTTTAAGTCTACCTTTAACCCATTGTTATAATTCACTCTACTTAATTGTTACTCTACAGTTTAAATCAAAGATTTTTATCTGATATTTCTAAATTTCCTTTCATCACCTAAATTATGTACAAAATTTGGGGTTGTGGTCACACAGTATGGGCCCATCACTTTCATGGGGCTTTAAAAGTTTTTAGTTGGTTGACCTTTTATCAATATCTTATATAACAGGCAGGGACAACTAACAAAATTATAAACTGAAATGGCCTTTGATTAGCCAAATGATCACATACTGAATCTAGTAATTTTCATCATACACACTTACCCAAAAAAAACCCCACAAATTATTTTTCTAACATACACATTGGCTCTGTTTCCTCCTATTGATGTTTTCCCTTTAAAAAGTGGAAAACCACAGGTTAGTATGCAGCAAATATTGGTATCAATGATAGTGAGTTCTTAAGAAATTATTGAGGATATGGATAATGAAGAAAATAAATAAAAGGAAACAGAAATATTCACTTAATTTTGCTGAGAACTTTTTAATGATTTATATACTACCATAAAAGCTCATTTTGGGGGTCCATGTATGAGCTATTAATGGTTGCCACATTTTAAAAATATATGACAATCTCATGGACGATGTTATTTCTTCCATTGGAACTCAAACCATTAAATCCATTATCCATTTTTGTTTCCTTGTCAATGCAATCAGTCTCTTTGCTTTGCCCCTATTAATGCCACATTGAAAAATTGAATCTGTTCCTTAAGTTAGTCTCTAACCTCTTTTATTATTTGAAAGAGAGTTTAGTGCTTGGGAACTTGCTCAGGGAAATAGAATTCCCTTCCTAAAATTTTCCACAGCACAAACATCAGTATTGCAAGCATGTTTACCAGTGAGCCCCTGGCCTGCTTTTGAAGAATTGCTGAACAAAATGACTGAGGTCAATATGGGGCCTCTCAGAGGCTCAACTAACTCATATGTTACAGGTGACAATGATCCCCTCAGACTAAGAGAAAAGCCACTGCTTTCCAAAGTCCATTGTATGTGGGGGGTATAGTAATGGCAGGGGGCAGGCGGAGATTGTTTGTCTGGTTTATGTGCTTTCTGGACCTAAAGAGAAAAAGCCTTAATAAATTCAATGCCAGTTTCAGATACCTTAAAAGCACATTCCTTTTCTAGTCCAAGCTCGATTCTGGGTTTTTGTATTATTTTATGACTTGACAAAATTATTGATGATTATTAAATATACTTTATATTTATTGGATTAGCTAGAATAATTTGAGTGCTCAGCATTGGACATGTACTGTGCATGAGGTCATCTAAAACCCAAATCAAGGGTTTTTTTCTCAGAGGTATGGGGAAAAAGATAAGACTAGCAAATTTCAGCCATCTGAGCTGCCCTGAATTCTGATACCTGCCTTCTGGCCTCCTCAACTCAATGAGACCACTTCCGTCTGCTTCAGAGTCCTCTCCCTACATCATGGTCTACAGGGGTTGGCTGATTTCTCCACGCAAAGAGCCGAGGTAATTGTAGGAATTACATGACTTTTTTTCTTTCTAAGGCATCACAAGCCAGCACTTTCAGCTCTTCAATGTCTAAAACAGCAGTTGCATTTACCTTGTCCAATTGTCTCTCTTTTTGTTTTATTTATTTATTTTTTATTTTTTTACAGTTAGGAGAACAAATCCATTCTCAATGACTTCCTCAGGACATGGAACAGAAATCCCTACATCCATTTTTGAATTATAAACTCTTCAATTGCTGAGTAGCCCACATATAAAAAGAAAAGTGCACCAATCGTAAACACATAGACTAATTTCAATAAAAGAAACATCCATGTATATAACACTCAGATTAAAAATAAAACATCACCAATAGCCCAAAGCCTTCTGCATGTCCCTTTTCAACCACAATAACCACTCTTCTGACTTCTAATAGCATTTACTCGACATTATGTTTTTGTGATTAACTGTGTTGTTGCATGTGGTTCACTTATCTTATTGTTGCAGAGTATTGTGGTCTGTTCCATATACATACCACAATTGGGCAATCTCTAGTTTGAAGCTATTACTGGTGGTGCTATTACCATTCTTGAAGAGCTTGTTTTAAGAACATATGCACATACCCTGTTAGGTATCTACCTAGAAATTAAATTGTTGGGACATAAGGCATTTGTTCATTTAACAGAAGTATATATGGAAAAATAATTGTCTCTCTCCTCTTTTTCATTCTTTTCCTTCCCCTCTTACTTCTCTTTTGAGTGGTACTGCATTGATATATAGTAGTATGGGAATAATTGAAGTCTTAACACTTTTGGGTCTTCCAATCTTCACGCTGGTGTCTCTTTCTTTTCTACTTTGTCTCACAAATATGTTTAGTACTGATTATATAGGTCTTGCATATTTTTTTATTTTTTTCTTAATTAAACTTTGGTAGTCCTGTAAATGAAATGTTTGTTTTATTTCCCAACTGTTACTTGATATTATACAGGAATTTTTTTGTTTATTTTTATACTGATATCTGATGACATTTATTTTTAGTTCTAGTAATTTCAGCAATTTCTATGTATGCAATCAAGACATCTGTAAATAATGACCCTCTTCTTTCTTTGAGTCTTTATGTCATTTTTTTCTCTTTCTTACTTTAATGCATTGGATTTAACTTCCAGTACAATTTTGAATATAAGTGGCAGGAGTGGATATTTTTGACTAGATCCTCAAGAGGAAAACAATGGGTATTTTATTATAGTTTTCAGATTTGAGGAAGTTCCACTCTATTTTTCTGAGAGTTTTGAAATTAATATTACCAGTTTTTCTCTGTATCTCTTGAGATTATCAGATGAGTTTCCTCCTTTATTCTGTTAATGTGCTGAATTACATTTATTAAATGGTAAAACAACCATTCCTTCCTGGAATAAACTGCTCTTCATCATGATATATTACCTTTTGATATATTGCGGGAGTTTATTTGATATCATTTTGTCAAGGGTTTTTGCATCTGTGTTCATGAAAACTATATGTCTGTCAGCCTTTTTTTTTTTTTCTTTTTTCTTTTTTCTTTTTTTTTTCTTTTTTTACTTAAACGGTCCTTTTCAAAATTAGGTCTCAGGATTATTCTGCCTTCATAAGGAAGCTGGGAAGCATTTTGTTATTATTCATTTTCTTAAAGTTTTGCACAAAGTCAGTCATATTTCTACTTTAAATGCTTAACAGAATTTGCCACTGAAGCCACCTGGGCCTGGGAGAAGTCTTCACATTAAGAATTCAATCATTAAGAATTCAATCGTTTTGATAAATATATGGTTACTTAAATCTTATAGTTCTTATGACTATTACATATATTTTTAAAAGAAACATTCATTTCTTATAAATTTTTTATATTACCATAAAATGTTAATGCTTTTTGCATATTTTAATGTATGAAGAACTTACATTGATAACTATTTGTTCTTTCCTTATGTTGGTAATTGGTGTTTTCTTTTTTTTGTTGTTGATTATTCTCTAGGGGTTTATCAATTTCATAAATTTTTTCAAGAATAATTTTTTACATATATTATTTTTCTTGAATATTTGTCTCCTCTTATTTCATTTATTTTTCTTCTTCCAATATTTGTTATTTTTTCTAATAATTTTGGGTTTAATTTATCTTATGTTTCTAGCTTCTTAAAGAGCAAGTGTACATCTTTGATGTTTTTCAACATTTGTTTTATAAAACAAGTATGAAAACTATACATTTTCTTCTAAGCACTGTTTTAGCTACATTCACAAGTTTGGACATGTTAAGCTTTATCAAAGTTCAGCAGAAATGTTTTCTAATTTTCCTTGTGATTTCTTCTTTGACCCAAGGGTTACAGAAGCATGCTGCTTAACTTTAAATATTTGTGACTTCCTAGATATGCTAATTTTATTGGTTTCTAATTTAATTTTGTTGGAGTCAGAAATCATATTCTATATGATTTCAGAAATTTGAAAATTATCAAGACATATTTATGGTACCACATATTTTTTATCTTTGTGAATGGTCCATCTGGTTTGGAAGAGTACCTAATCTGGTTATTAGGTGTAATACATCTCAATTAAATAAAATTGGATCATAATTTTGTTTACATCTTCTATATCCTCACTCATTTTTGTCTATTTCTCATTTTGTCTCTATAAATTATTAAAAGATGAGTCTAAAACTTCTCTAACTTTGGCTGTGAATTTGTCCATTTCCCTCTTTGGTTATCAATTTATTTCTAGTTTTTAGCTCTATTATTACATAATGCAGAGTTATGATCATTACATTCTTAATGAATTGAGTCTGTTAATATTACAAAATGTCCCTTATATTAACATAGTCAATAATTTTGTTATTGAATTGTTTAAGAATATTTCCATCTTTGGGGCCCCTGGGTGACTCAGTTGTTTGAGTACCCCATTCTTGATTTTAGCTCAGATCATGATCTCACAGTTTGTGAGATTGAGCCCGACATCCAGCTCAGCACTGACAGTGTGGCATCTGCTTAAGATTCTTTCTCTTTCTCTCTCTCTGTCTCCCTCTTTGCCCGTCCCCTGCTCTCTCTCTCTCTCTCTCTCTCTCTCAAAATAAACATTTTTTAAGAAAGAATATTTCTGCCCTTTATTTTTAGTACATCTGTGGCTTTATATTTAAAATATAAACAACATTTAGCTGAATCTTGCTCTATATCCAGTCTGAGTATCTCTGACTTTAAATGTTTAGTTAATTTATATTTAAGGCTATTATTGATGGGTTTGTGTTTAAGTTTACTGTCTTGTATTTGTTTCTTTATTTATCCCTATGTTCTTTTCCCCTCTTTTTCTCATTTCTGCTTTACTATAAGTCAATTTAGCATTTTTAAGGATTCCATTTTCATCTCTATCATTTTACTTATAGCTCTTTGTAGCACTTTCTTTTGGTTGCTCTAGGGATAAAAAGTACTGGCTGTGTACAATTCCTCTGAAGCTGAATGCCTGTCTTTCAGTTAGTTAATGCAACAAATATTTGTCCATGTAAGCTACCTTCTCTGTAACTCTACTAGAACAATGATGAATAAATTAGACATGGTTTGTTGCCTCATATAGCTTACATTCTAAATGGGAGAGGGGGGAAAGCAGGGAAGACAAATGAACAAATAATAAAATAATTGTTCATGGAGATACATTTTTGAAAGCACTCATTATTCTGATGATAGGGAAGATAACTCAGAGGACAGAGTCAAGGAGAATCTCTCTGAAGAGGTGACATAGGGGCACCTGGGTGGCTGAGGTGGTTGAGTGTCTGACTATTGATTTCGACTCAGGTCATGATCACAGTTTGTGAGATGGAGTCCTGTGTAGGGCTCTGTGCTGACAGTGTGGAGCCTGCTTGGAATTCTCTCTCTCCCTCTCTCTCTACTCCTCTCCCACTTGCTCTCTCTAGCTCTCTCTCAAAATGAATAAATAAATATTTTAAAAAATTGAAGAGGTGACTCAGAGCTGACACAGGAACTATTAATAATATGTTAACCATGTGAAGAGTATTCTGAATAAAGAAAACAGCATGGTCCAAAGCCCTAAATATCACTAATCAAGTGTCCAAGTTTATAATTTGTTGAGGTGTTTTTCTGTGCCAAAAATGACTCTTTCTAAAGCTATTTTAAACAAACCAAAATATCTTCACTTGCATGAATTACAATTACATTTATTAAAATGTAACTGTAAAAAATATAACTGTAACTAATTGTCTTCCTTTTTATACTTATTGCTACTGAAATTTCATGACTTTTTAGCTGCTCAAATGCACAAGTTGAAGAAACAATTTTGCAATTTTTCAGGTGGTTCCCTAGGGGAGGCTGTTCTTTGTATCTGACCTTATCTGGGAGTCAGGAGACAGACTGTCTTGGCCCCAGAGTGAATTGCTGTGAATACTTGGCCAGATCTCAAAATCCACTCTGAGCTTTCTGTAATTATGGAAAATTCTCAGCCTATAGGAATTAACTTAGAGTGATTCTCATTTATAGCTCTCTTGCAATTGCACCTGTGTAATTATTTATGGCACGTAGGGCACCAAGAGCACAGACTATGTCACTCAGACTGTCTGGATCTTAAAGATTGCCACATAAAATTTGAACCCTTGGGGTGTGTACTTGGGGTCATTCTGGCTACCTGGTTCAGGTGCACCATTAATTCCTGGATGAGAATTAACCACTTCCTTGCGTGTCTATCATTTCCTTTTCAGCCAGGAGATCCTTATATAATAGAAATATGTATTAAAGTAGGTATTATGTATCCCTTTTAAATTGTTGTTTATAAAGTCAAAAAGCATTTTGTTATACAATATACAAGCAATTGTTCAATAATTATGTTTCAACTCGTGTTTATAAAATGTTGGTCAGTAAGTTCTTAGCTAGTTTATGTAATTCCTTATTGCAATGCTTTACCACAATATGAAAATAGCATTGTCATATTAGAGTACCATATAAAAAAGGAATATGCGATATGTTTAAGAACTCCTTGTATATATTCAAGCTATGATAAATACTAGATTACGTGGATCACTTTTAACCTGAGAATTTATTTAACTGGTTAAAAAAATGGATTTATTGGAGCTCCTGAGTGGCTCAGCTAGTTAAGTGTCCTTCTCATGATTTTGGTTCAGGTCATGATCTCATGGTTCATGTGCTGATGGAGTGGAGCTTGCTTGAGACTTTCTCTTTCTCCCTCTCTCTCTTCCTCTCTCTCTGCCCCTCCCCAACTCTTGCACACACTCTCTTTCTCTAAATAAATAAATAAATAAATTAGTATTTTTTTTAAAAAGGATTTATTCAGTTAAGCTCTTGAAATTCACATTACAGCATTATTAAGATGATTTATCATAAATAGTATGAAAAATAACTTCATTATTTTCCAAGACAATATTTTTAAAGTGAAATTTCTCCAAAATATGTTCTAAGAAACTATGGGAAGGAATATGTAGATGCTAAAATATACTTAAGAAAATATTTAATACTTGCATTGGATCATGATTTTGAACTAATCATTACAATATTCATAATCAGAAATCATTGATTTTTTTTTAATCTGTGCTCTCAGACCTTGTGTATACCTTTAATAATACTTGCTAGTATTATTTTTTACTGTTTACTAAGGCTCAGATCCCATGATAAGCACATTTCATAAACTTTCTCAATTCATCCTGATCATAGCCTACCTGATGTTAATAGCACAATTACACTTTTGTTGGTATTTGTCTTGTTTTATTTTGTTTAAAGACGAGTAAATTGATACTCAGAAAGAACTTGCAAATAATTTTACAGATATTACACACTAGAATCTAGGCTAAGCCTAAATTCGTCTTCATCTCTATGGTAGACTGCATCCTAACACTTACTGCTTTCTCTGCTATAAGTATTAATAACTTGTCAATCTTCCTCACTAAATTTCAACCCCCTTGAGAACAGAAATGTATTTCCTTCATTTTTGTTATTCTGACTAAATTCAGCTTAGTAAATTAATTCATTCCTTGAACCCGGTATGTCCAAAATAGATATTTGTGAGATATTAAAATGCTTATATGAAAATTCCCTTTAATCTTATTTTTATTCAAGAATTATCATGAAATTCTTACATGTTTTACTGTAAAAGTATTTCCTGTACATTGATAAAGATCTATTGCAATTCCATAGTATAAACACTTTAATTATGCTGCAGAAATACTGTCATGTTGGGTGTCTTGTGATGCTGTTAGAGGTCATTTCAGATTTTCCTTTTTTAGACCAAGCAATCCAACTCTAGATTAAGATCAGTGTTTTTCTAAACACACACCACTACATGTTTTGATTTGTGTTTCTGATCTTATTTATCTGCCAGATAACTGCTCATTAGATCCTTACATTTATATTTAAATTGAATTATTATACAGTGCAAGGGCACCAATGACTTATAAATAAAATAATCAATAATATAACCTAATTTCATTTCTCTCCTTTACTGTCGTTATCTTAGGGTGAATGGGCTTTACATGTTTTTCCTAAGTTATCAGTGTGTTAACTCCACATCATTCTGTAGCTTTAAAAAAAAATAAACAAGCAATATTGTAACTATCTACTAACCTTCCTGTACCACTAATGTCTAGTATAAGCAGGTAAATGGCTTGTGTAAATTACAATTTAGACTGAATGAGCACAAACTCCCAATGTATTATTTAAAAAAACCTTTTGTGTTTTGGGGCACCTGGGTGACTCAGTTAAGTGTCTGACTTTAGCTCGGATCATGATCTCACGGTTTGTGAGTTCAAGCCCCACACTGAGCTCTTTGCAGACAGCTTGGAGCCTGGGGCCTGCTTCAGATTCTGTGTCTGCCCCTCCCAGGCTCATGATCTGCCTCTCAATAATAAACGTTAAAAAAAAAAAAAAAAAAACTTTTGTGTCTTGATGCTGTTCTTTGTCCTATAAGTTTTGTGAGGCAAAAGTTCTTTTTAACAAAGTTTTTGTTATAAAATATGAAAAATAAGTTGTTGAAATCTGTGCTAAAAACATATCTGGGTGAATATTAGGGGAGGAGCCAAGATAGCAGAACAGCATGGAAGTTTTTTGTGTGTCTCGTGTGCATGAAATACAACCAGACCGACACTAAACCATCCTACACACCTAGAAAACTGACTGGAGGATTAACACAACAATCTGCACAACCTGAACCACAGAATTCAGCATGTATGCGGCGCAGAACACTGAACTTGGGGAGCAAGAAGCCGCAAAAGGTAAAGAACTGCATTTGAGGGCGGGGAGAGGACAGAGACTGGGGAGGGGGGGAGAATATGGGAAAAGCACCCCTCTCCAAAAGCAGCTGGAGAGAAGGTGGAAAATTGGGAACAGCCACAGGGACTAAACTAAAAAGGGAGAAAGGAGAATGGAGAGAGTTTAAATTCCATTAAGACTGTAAACAAAGGGAGAACAAAGGCTGCAACTCCGCAGCTCCATACCTGGTGGTGCTCTGGTGGGAAGGGCGAATCCTCAGGAGCAGAGTGGGGTCCGGGAGGTTCTCGGGCCACACAGGGAAAAGCGGTTCCACTGCTGGAAGGACATTTGGTAGAGACTGTTGAAGCCACCAGGCCCAGCAGACCCCAGAAAACAGCCACATTCGCTGGTGCTGGGGCAAGGTTGTTAAGGGTGAAGCCTGGTGCCAGATGTGTGTTGTGATTTTCCATAATCCCTGAAATGCTGCTGCTACACTGTCTCGCAAACTTTTTCTAAGGCGGCTGGCACCTGGCCGCAGTCTCAGGGCGCTGGCAGCAGCAGGCTCCAGCAAGTGTTCCTGGGTGCAGCTGACATTTGGCCATTGCTCAGTGAGACCCTCCCACACAGGGGCAGAACGGGTCAAAATCGCAGTCCTTCGGAAGTAAGGAGCCAGGGAAAACAGGCGCATCAGAGACAAAACTTGGGAGAGAGGTATTGCCTGGGGCCTGGTCACGGAGAATGAAAAAGCGGGGAGTGGAGGAGAGCTGAAGACAGAGGACGGATGCACGACTGCTGATCCGGAAGAACAGATTGGGAAGCTGGCTGGCGCCATTTTCAACAATCCCGCGCATGCGCAAACGCACCTGCGAGCCCCGCAACAATCCACCCCAGTAGGCTAGCAGCGCCATCTAGTGGAGAGCGGAGTTATTACACTGAGCTCCGCCCAACTGGGCCAACTTCCCTCTTCAAGAACACAAGTCTCACTGCCCGCTTAATTTATGGACTATAAAGAGCTACATAGACTGACTTCTAGGGGAAAACAGAGTAATTTCAGTCCTATGTCAATCTGTTAGTAGGTTCATCTATTCAACTTTCTTTTTTTTTTTTTGTTTTCTCTTTTGGGCTTCTTTTTCTTGAATAAAGAAAGAGAAAAAATTCATTTTTATTTTCAATTTTTGTTGAAAATATTTTTCTTTAATTCTTACTACTATCTTTTTACTTTTGTGTAAATTTTTTCAAATTCTATTTTACTTCCATCATTTTATTCTAGTCTACTTCAGTGTATTCACCTTTTCAAAATTTCAAACAATTTCTTTCTTATTTTTTCTTTCTTTTTCTTTTTTTTTCTTTTTCGTTTCTTTTCTTTTTCTTGAATGCAGAAAGAGAAAAAATTCATTTTTACTTTCAATTTCTTAAAAATATTTTTATTTAATTTTTTACTATATTTTTGTTTTATGTAAATTTTTTCAAATTCTATTTTACTTGCATCATTTTATTTTATTATACTACAGTGTATTGCCTTTTTCAAATATTCAAGAGATTTCCTTTTATTCTTTCCTTTTTTAATCTTTTTTCTTTTTTAATTCTTTACTTTTTTCTTGAATGCAGAAAAAGAAAAAATTCATATTTATTTTTAATTTTTATTAAAAATATTTTTCTTTAATTTTTTTCTACTATATTCTTTACTTTTGTGTATATTTTTTCAAATTATATTTTACCCCCATCATCTCATTTTCGTCTACTTCAGTGTATTAATTTTATCAAATTCTCAAACGATTTCCTTTTTTTTTCTCCCCCCCGACCCTTTTTCTTCTCTAATCTGTCAAACCACTTTCAACACCCAGACCAAAACACACCTAGGATCTAGCATCATCTATTTGACTTCTGTGTGTGTGTGTTTTAATTCTTAATTTTAATAATTTTTAATTTTAATATTTTTTAATTTCAATTTTTCTACCTCATTAATTCCTTTTCTCCCTTCAAAATGACACAACGAAGGAATTAACCCCAAAAGAAAGAGCACGAAGAAACAACAGCCAGGGATTTAACCAACACAGATAAAAGCAAGATGTCTGAACCAGAATTTAGAATTACGATAATAAGAATACTAGCTGGAGTCAAAAGTAGATTAGAATTCCTTTCTGCAGAGATAAAAGAAGAAATGCCCAAATTAAATTAAAAATGCTATAACTGAGCTGGAATCACGGATGGATGCAGCAGCAGCAAGGATGGATGAGGCAGAACAGGGAATCAGCGATATAGAGGACAAACTTATAGACAATAATGAAGAAGAAAAAAAGAGGGAGATTAAGGCAAAAGAGCACAATTTAAGAATTAGAGAAATCAGTGACTCATTAAAAAGGAACAACATCAGAATCATAGGGGTCCCAGAAGAGGAAGAGACAGAAATAGGGGCAGAAGGGTTATGTGAGCAAATCATGGCAGAAAACTTTCCTAACCTGGGGAAAGACACAGACATCAAAATCCAGGAAGCACAGAGGACCCCCATCAGATTCAGCAAAAACTGACCATCAACAAGGCATATCATAGTCAAATTCACAAAACACTCAGGCAAGGAGAGAAACATGAAAGCAGCAAGGGTAAAAAAGTCCCTAACATACAAGGGAAGACAGATCAGGTTTGAAGCAGACCTATCCACAGAAACTTGGCAGGCCAGAAAGGAGTGGCAGGATATATTCAGTGTGCTGAATCAGAAAAATATGCAGCCAAGAATTCTTCATCCAGCAAGGCTGTCGTTCAAAATAGAAGGAGAGGTAAAAAGTTTCCCAGACAAACAAAAATTAAAGGAGTTTGTGACCACTAAACGAGCCCTGCAAGAAATTTTAAGGGGGACTCTCTGAGGGGAGAAAATATGAAAATATATATATACATACATATATATAAATACCCAAAGCAACAAAGATTAGAAAGGACCAGAGAACACCACCAGAAACTCCAACTCTACAAGCATCATAATGGCAATAAATTGATATCTTTCAATACTCACTCTAAACATCAATGGACTCAATGCTCCAATCAAAAGACATAGGGTAACAGAATGGATAAGAAAACAAGATCCATCTATATGCTGTTTACAAGAGACCCACTTTAGACCAAAAGATACCTTCAGACTGAAAATAAGGGGATGGAGAACCATCTATCATGCTAATGGTCAACAAAAGAAAGCCAGAGTAGCCATACATATATCAGACAACTTAGACTTTAAAATAAAGACTGTATCAAGAGATGCAGAAGGGCATTATACCATAATCAAAGGGTCTATCCACCAAGAAGACCTAACAATTGTAAACATTTATGTGCCAAATGTAGAGCACAAAAAATATATAAATCAATGAATCACCAACATAAAGAAACTCATTGATAGTAATACCATAATAGTAGGAGACTTCAACACCCCACCCACAGCAGTGGACGGGTCATCTAATCAAAAAATCAACAAGGAAACAATGGCCTTGAATGACACACTGGACCAGATGGACTTAACAGATATATTCAGAACATTTCATCCTAAAGCAGCAGAATACATTCTTCTCCAGTGCACATGGAACGTTCTCCAGAATAGACCATATGCTGGGACACAAATCAGCCCTAAGTAAGTTCAAAAAGATCCAGATCATACCGTGAATATTTTCAGACCATAACGCTATGAAACTCAAAATCAACCACAAGAAAAAATTTGGAAAGAAAACAAATACTTGGAGACTGAAGAACATCCTACTAAAGAATGAATGGGCTAACCAAGCAGTTAAAGAGGAAATTAAAAAGTATATGGAAGTCAATGAAAATGATAGCACCACAATCCAAAACCTCTGGGACGCAGCAAAGGCAGTCATAAGAGGAAAGTATATAGCAATCCAGGGCTTCCTAAAGAAGAAAGAAAGATCTCAGATACACAACCTAACCTTACACTTTAAGGAGCTGGAAAAAGAACAGCAAATAAAATGCAAAACCAGCAGAAGACAGGAAATAATAAAGATTAGAGCAGAAATTAATGCTATCAAAACCAAAAAACCAGTAGAACAGATCAATGAAACCAGAAGCTGGTTCTTTGAAAGTGTTAACAAAATTGAAAAAGCACTAGCCGGTTTGATCAAAAAGAAAAAGGAAAGGACCCAAATAAATAAAGCCAAGAATGAAAGAGGAGATATCACAATCAACACAACAGAAATAAAACCAATAGTAAGAGAATATCATGAGCAATTATATGCCAATAAAGTGGGCAATCTGGAAGAAATGGAAAAATTCCTAGAAACATATACACCACCAAAACTGAAACAGGAGGAAATATAAAATTTGATTAGACCCATAACCAGTAAGGAAATAGAATTAGTAATCAAAAATCTGCCAAGAAACAAGAGTCCAGGGCCAGATGGCTTTCCAGGGGAATTCTACCAAGCATTTAAGGAAGAGTTAACACCTATTCTCTTGAAGCTGTTCCAAAAAATAGAAATGGAAGGAAAATTTCCAAACTCTTTCTGTGAAGCCAGCATTATCTTGACTGCAAAACCAGAGACCCCACTAAAAAGGAGACCTATAGATGAATTTCCCTGATGAACATGGATGCAAAAATCCTCAACAAGATATTATCCAACTGGATCCAACAATACATTAAAAAAATTATTCACCATGACCAAGTGGGATTTATACCTGCAATGCAGGGCTGGTTCAGTATCCACAAAGCAATCAATGTGATTCATCACATCAATAAAAGACAGGACAAGAACCACATGATCCTCTCAATAGATGTAGAGAAAGGATTTGACAAAATACAGCGTCATTTCTTGATAAAAACCCTCAAGAAGTAGGGATAGAAGGATCATACCTCAAGATCATAAGAGCCATATATGAAAGACCCAATATTAATATCATCCTCAATGGGGAAAAACTAACAGCTTTTCCCCCAAGGTCAGGAGCAAGACAGAGATGTCCACTCTCGCCACTGTTATTCAACATAGTATTGGAAGTCTTAGCCTCGGCAATCAGACAACGCAAAGAAATAAAAGGCATCCAAAATGGCCAGGAGGAGGTCAAACTTTCACTCTTCACAGATGACATGATACTCTATATGGAAAACCCAAAAGATTCCACCAAAAAATGGCTAAAATTGATTCATGAATTCAGCAAAGTTGCAGGATATAATATCAATGCACAGAAATCAGTTGCATTCCTATACACCAACAATGAACAACAGAAAGAGAAATCAAGGAATTGATCCCATTTACAGTTGCACCAAAAACCGTAAAATACCTAGGAATAAATCTAACCAAAGAGGTGAAAAATCTATACACTGAAAACTATAGAAAGCTTATGAAAGAAATTGAAGAAGACACAAAAAAATGGAAAAAGATTCCATGCTCCTGGATTGGAAGAACAAATATTGTTAAAATGTTGATACTACCCAAAGCAATCTACATATTCAATGTGATCCCTATCAAAGTAACACCAGCATTCTTCACAGAACTAGAACAAATAATCCTAAAATTTGTATGGAAGCATAAGAGACCCTGAATAGCCAAAGCATTCTTGAAAAAGAAAACCAAAGCAGGAGGCATCATAATCCCAGACTTCAAGCTATACTACAAAGCTGTAATCGTCATGACAGTATGGTACTGGCACAAGAGCAGACACTCAGATCAATGAAATAGAATAGAGAACCCAGAAATGGACCCACAAACGTAGGGCCAACTAATCTTTGACAAAGCAGGAAAGAATATCCAATGGAATAAAGACAGTCTCTTCAGCAAGTGGCGCTGAGAAAACTGGACAGCGACATGCAGAAGAATGAACGTGGACCACTTTCTTACACCATACACAAAAATAAACTCAAAATGGATGAAAGACCTCAATGTAAGACAGGAAGCCATCAAAATCCTTGAGGAGAAAGCAGGCAAAAACTTCTTTGATCTTGGCCGCAGCAACTTCTTACTCAACACGTCTCTGGAGGCAAGGGAAACAAAAGCAAAAATGAACTCCTGGGACCTCATCAAAATAAAAACTTCTGCACAGTGAAGGAAACCATCAGCAAAACTAAAAGGCAACTGACAGAATGGGAGAAGATATCTGCAAATGACACATCATATAAAGGGTTAGTATCCAAAATCAATAAAGAACTTATCAAACTCAACACCCAAAAAACAAATAATCCAGTGAAGCAATGGGCAAAAGACATGAATAGACACTTCTCCAAAGAAGACATCCAGATGGCCAACCGACACATGAAAAAATGCTCAACATCACTCATCATCGGGGAAATACAAATCAAAACCACCATGAGATACCACCTTACACCTGTCAGAATGGCTCACATTAACAACTCAGGCAACCACAGATGTTGGCAAAGATGTGGAGAAAGAGGATCTCTTTTGCATTGTTGGTGGGAATGCAAGCTGGTGCAGCCACTCTGGAAAACAGTATGGAGGTTCCTCAAAAACTAAAAATAGAACTACTCTACGACCCAGCAATTGCACTACTAGGCATTTATCCAAGGTATACAGGTATACTGTTTCAAAGGGACACATGCACCCCCATGTTTATAGCAGCACTATCAACAATAGCCAAAGTATGGAAAGAGCCCAAGTGTCCCTCGATGGACGAATGGATAAAGAAGATGTGGTATATATATATATATATATATAGATATAGATATAGATATAGATATAGGTATAGATATATAATGGAGTATTACTCAGCAATCAAAAAGAATGAAATCTTGCCATTTGCAACTACGTGGGTGGAACTGGAGGATATTATGCTAAGTGACTTTAGTCAGTCAGAGAAAGACAAAAATCATATGACTTCATTCATATGAGTACTTTAAAGGACAAAACAGATGAACATAAGGAAAGGGAAACAAAAATAATATAAAAACAGGGAAGGGGACAAAACAGAAGAGACTCATAAATATGGAGAACAAACTGAGGGTTACTGGAGGGGTTGTGGGAGGGGGGATGGTCTAAATGGGTAAGGGGCACTAAGGAATCTACTCCTGAAATCATTTTTGCACTATATGCTAACTAATTTGGATGTAAATTTTAAAAGATTAAAAAAAAACATATCTGAGAAAAGATCACAAAATACCACAGACAAGGATTAAGTGATAATGTTTCACTGATAAAAATAATTTGATGGTTTTTTTACTATTTTTACTTTTACAAATTAATATAAACTGTCTTGTAGAAATAGTTACCATTATCTAAAAATAATCCATTGAATAAGAGGTAAATATGCTCTTTTTATCTTCAGTTCATTTCCTTCTTCAGCTTTACTAACAAGAATTCATAGTTGTGACTATTCTCTTGTCTAATTTAGAAATCACTATTGATCACCTATTAATTGCTAGGAATTCTGTTGAATCTTTGGAATTCAAAATGTACCCAACTGGTGGGGCGCCTGGGTGGCGCAGTCGGTTAAGCGTCCGACTTCAGCCAGGTCACGATCTCGCGGTCCGTGAGTTCGAGCCCCGCGTCAGGCTCTGGGCTGATGGCTCGGAGCCTGGAGCCTGTTTCCGATTCTGTGTCTCCCTCTCTCTCTGCCCCTCCCCCGTTCATGCTCTGTCTCTCTCTGTCCCAAAAATAAATAAAAAGCGTTGAAAAAAAAAATTAAAAAAAAAAAAAATGTACCCAACTGGTACCGGCTCTTCTGGGGTTCATTCTAACTGACAATAAGCAATAATTAAAGCATTGAAATAAATGGTAAAATAGCAGTATAAACAACAAATAATAAAACATGTAAGGAAGTCCTTAATTTTACCTGAGAAAGTTTTAAACATGCTCACAGAAGGGTGAAGGTGATATATTAATGGCATTTTATAAGACACATGGGAGCATGCCAAGAGAGGAAGAAGAAGAAGAGAAGAAGAAGAAGAAGAAGAAGAAGAAGAAGAAGAAGGAGGAGGAGGAAGAAGAAGAAGAAGAAGAAGAAGAAGAAGAAGAAGAAGAAGAAGAAGGAGAAGACCCCAGCAGAAAAATAAATAGCCTGTGAAAAAGGCAAAGCTGGAAGTTTGTCATCTGGGACTCCTCTTTTACAAAATCTGTAAGTATAATAACTTTTTCTAATGGAATCTCTGGTCTGGCCAGCCGTTTCATTTTCATGGCTATTTCCATACATCTGTAACTCTACTTCATCAACATCCTTGCCTTAATTGGTGCCTTAATTTATCTGAAGATAAATTAAACTTTCAGAAATGCCTCAGAGTTTTCAGCATTTCAGTGTAACCCTTTTCATTAGGTTATTTTTTGTAAATTTGACTTCTGATGATAGTGTAATCGATGCTTCATAAATCTGATTTTCACCAATTTTTTTGATGATATGGTAAGCCATGTGGTTGATTAATTTCATTTTACAGTTACCTACATTAGCACATAAGTATAAATGAATTCTATAGGTTGTTTTAGGTGGGTTACCTGGGAATCAGACTCTGAAGTTAGCCTGTAGCATACTCAGCAGGGAAGACTTTAAAGGTGCATATCCAAGAGGGAAGATGGAAGCCAACTGTGGCAGAAGTTAAACTATGATGCACATTCGGTAGAGATAGTTCTGCCATTAAGCTTGATGTTCAAATGTTAACCCAGTAATTCATTTTTGGAACAAAAAGCCTACTTGAGTATGTTATGTTATCCTTTCATTATAGCACTAAATTTAATTTTCCAGTATTTTGTCTGGACATTTTGCAGTTATATTCATAAAAATTATTGGCTGGTGGGGCACCTGGGTGGCTCAGTCGGTGAAGCCTCCAACTTTTGCTCAGGTCATGATCTCACATCTTGTGAGTTTGAGCCCCACGTCGGGCTCTGTGCTGACAGCTCAGAGCCTGGAGCCTGCTTCGGATTCTATGTCTCCTTCTCTCTCTGCCCCTCCTCCCACTTGTGCTCTGTCTCTCTCTCTCTCTCTCAAAAATAAATAAACATTAAAAATAATATTTTTAAAAAGTTGTTGGCTTGTACATTTCTTTGTACTTGCTCCATTTTCTTTAATCAAAATTTCATCTAATTTATTTATCACTTCAGAGCACTAGTAGCTGGATTTATTACAAATTATATATTTTTTTCTATTTCTTAAGTTATATGTTTTTACTTTCTTATTTATATATTATTTTCTACAGCATTATGTTTATTTCTTGCTGTTTTTGTAATTAAAAAATGTTTTTAAGTTTATTTATTTTGAAGGAGAGAGAGACAGAGCAATGCACAAGTGGGGGAGGGACAGAGAGAGAGGGAAAGAGAGAATCCCAAACAGGCTCCACACTGACAGCACAGAGCCAGGCATGGAGCTCAATCTCATGAACTTTGAAATCACGACCTGGATCAAAATTAAGAGTGGGATGCTTAATTGACTGAGATACCCAGAACCCCTGTAGTTTTTAAATAATACAGTTACTATATTTTGTTTTTGTGAACTTTATTGAGATATACTTTATATACAGTAAAATACACACATTTAAATGTAAAGCATACAAATATGACCATCACCAAAATAGATATGCAAAGGTATCATTCCCCACCTCCCACCCACAAATTCCCTCCTGCCTCTTTGAAATCAGATTCAAGCCTTGGCAATAATTGATTTGCAGTCTCTCACTATAGACTAGTTTCCTTTTTTTTTTTTTTTTTTTTTAATTGACAGTATATACTTTTGTGTCAAAAAACTTCACAGGTCCTTATTTAACACATATTTTCTTTCCTTTTTTATGTTTATTTATTTATTTTTAGTGGTGGGGGAGAGGCAGAGAGAGAGAGAGAGGGAGAGAGAGAATCCCAAGCAGGCTCCATGCTCAGTGTGGAGCCTGATACAGGGTTAGATCCCACACCCCTGGGCTCCCCTGGGATCATGACTTGAGCTGAAAACAAGAGTCTGATGCTTACCTGACTGTGCCACCCAGGTGCCCCTTGACACAAATTTTCATTTCTTTTGGCTCCTACTGGCAATTGTGTGTTTAACCCCCATAAGAACATGAACATTCTTTTCAAAGCAACTACACCATCGGACATACCAAATATCAAGTTTGGAAGTTCTATTGTGTCTGCTTCTAAATGATAGTCATGTATATTAGTATATATTTGGTAGCATATATTTGGTACCAAACTTGGTACTCTCATCCTAATCCAAAATACAGACATCTCTTCTTACTTCCTTTTAAGGATGATGTTTCTGCTCCAACTTGACTCATTTCCATTTAGCAGAGGGATCTGTTCCAAAAAATCAAATTGGATCATGTTCCACTCTACTTAAAACCATTTGGTGAATCACATGGATATAGTTAAACTAAAACCTAAAATACCATGGTCCATTAGGAACCCTGTCATCTGCCTCCTGTCACCTTCATACCCTCAGGTTTTGGCCCTGTTTTGTTCACTGAGCTTTACTTACAGTCTTCTTTCAATTTTTTTCTGAGAGCTCTTTCCTGATCTAGAAGTAAATTCATCTAGGAAACTCTCAGAACATCTAGTTCTTGGACTAGAAAATAATCATTGGTTATCTTTAATTATTTGTATGATTATGGCTTAATGTTTTTCTGCCTCAAAATTCCATTAGAAATTTGAGAGCTCCAATGTCTATAAATTTTTGCCAAAGTGTAGAGGTTTAATATATACATATTGGATAATGCATAAATGTCACTTACTAGATTGCTTTGTAAAGATTTATGTACTAAGGAATTATGTAATGAATTATGTAATAAAAACAGATGAATTTGTATTCTAATCTAAAAGTAATTATATGGTACTAGGTGATGTTTTTAACTTATAAAAGTTGATGAGATATCTGAGTTTTGTCATATATCTCTCATATTATTTTTAGTTGTTTCCTTGATAATTTTTCTTTTTTCTTTTTATTAATTTTTTTGAGAGAGAGAGAGAGAGACAGAGCATGAGTGGGAGAGGAGCATAGAGAGAAAGAGGGAGACACAGAATCCGAAGCAGGCTCCAGGCTCTGAGCTGTCAGCATAGAGCCCAATGCAGGGCTCGAGTTCAGGAACCGCGAGATCACGACCTGAGCTGAAGTCAGATGCTTAACCAACTGAACCACCCAGGTACCCCGATAATTTCTTTTTTAAAAAAACTACTTGTTCACCAGAATGCTCAATTTTTCTTATTCTTTTTTTAAAATAGTGTATTTTATGAATCTTATTTTTGTTCTATTGATGATTATCTATAAATTAATTTTTAATTGCATTTATTTTATGAAATATCAAGAGGAAATACACACACACACACACACATATAGTTGTACCTTGTTATTTGCAACCTATGTAAAATTAGAGTCCTGGTATAGTTTCTTCTTCCCTCTCACCTGTCCCTGGACCCTCTTCGAAGCACTTACTTTTTGTCTTATAGGGCAAACTTTGCATTTCCTAAATGATTATTTTTCCAGATAAGGGATCAAACTGGATACAAGATAGAGTACTGGCTACTTCTGAAAGATGGTCACAGCAGGAAAGGTTACAGATTTCTTCAGTAACTGCTAATTTTCAGAGTTTCTGTGTCTGAGTAGGTAGATAGAATTGTCTTTGTCCTTCATCCTATCCAGTTGCATCCTATCCACCCAAGGCATTACCTCTACTTAGATAAGTCTATGTATATCAAAACCTCAGTTATCTGTGTCTATAAGGAGACTCTTGGGGGGTTGGCAGGTGGGGGGAAACATGGTAGGGAGGAAGTTCACTACTGAATTGAGTATGTTCTTTCACGAGATTATTAGAGTACTCTGAAGTCAGGATCTATCTCTTCTGTAGCTGAATCCGACTCTCCTAATTTGGAAATTGTTGTGGCCCCGACCCTCCTTCACTGATCAAGCCATCTGCCTCAAGGGAAATCAGGTGAATCACATAGTGAGTCTTCCACAGTGGGTCACCGCTGTAGCTCCTTACGTCCTTTGATTTGACGTTCATTGACTATCACATGCTCTTATCTTGGTCTTAGCCTCTTATGTTACAACTTTGATATTTGTTTTTAAAAAGAGAAAGAGAGGTTGAGTGCACGCACAAGCTGGGGAGGGTCCGAGGAAGCAGGGAAGAAGCAGAGAGAGAGAGAGAGAGAGAGAGAGAGAATCCTAAGCAGGCTCCATGCTCAGCACGGAGCCCAATGCAGGGCTTGCTCCCAAGACCCTGGGATCATGACCTGAGCTGAAATCAAGAGTCGCACACTCAACCAACTGAGCCACCCCGGTGGCCCTGAAGATTTTGAGGGCTCTATTTGTGGAATTTCATATCACTTTCACAGCAGCACCATTATATTCATGGTTAATCATGGACAAGTCTGCATTTCTTTTACTCTGATGTCATCTGCCTTATATTTTGCAGAAAAAAATTTTTAATTTAGTTTAAAATTTAAAATTTAATTTCAGGAGATGTATAGATGGTTCTTATTTTTTAAAGTCTTTCTCTGGTAAGTTCAGTGAAATCTTGGAGGGAAGGAAGTGACATAAAAAGATCAGCTCAAATGCCCAGGTTGAAATGGATGTCAAATTGCACTTGACTATAGAGTAAATTAACCTTATTACTAATACATGCAATGTTTTATCTTTATTCTAGGTTGCAATCTTCCTGTGGCCTAGAGCAAGAATTCTTCTTTCTCTATTAAATTAGAGTATATTTCTTGTATTCTCCACAAAGATATAAAAATTACATGCTTTCATATTTTAAAACATGGTAGGCAATTAAATATGAACACAGGACAACGGCAGTTAAAACATCTAGGTTAAAAATGTATTGCCAGAGTATATGGATACAATGTTTAAGCCAAGCTAGCTCATTTATTTTAATCACTATCACAAAACTTTAAAGAATAACTACATCATAAAGCTCAAATGTGAGGATTCTCCCTTCAATCAGTAGCCAATTCTATGATTATTTGGAGATGTGCTAATTAATTTTGCTCTGGCCTCTAAAGACCAGTATTAGTAAACTATATATGAATTTAATTAAATGTCCATATAAAATATATTATCCATATCTCTAAAAGTACAAAATCGTTTTAAACAATAATGAAGCACCCTACTTCAGTTTTTTTTCTCAATTTTTATTTAGAAAGTTCAGTGAAACAACATATCACAGTTTAGAAATATCTTAATCTCACTATAATTTACACTTAAAAATTTAGTAAGTTTTGATTTTCAACAATAAAATTTATAAAAATAATTTTACATTTATAAAATGAATCATTATTTCACAATAAATTATTCATATTTACCACCTGAAAAAGTTTTGTGCTATATAAAAGCAATAAGTTTCATTATCAATATTTTGAAAATACGCTGAAAACTTCAGTTCCTCTTTGTCCAGCATTTTTGGCAGTTAAGTATACAAAAATATTATATTAAAAATTCCCTGACCATAGTTATTAAAACAAAATCGTTAGCAATAATTTCTAAAACAAAGCTGTTTAGTAAATATATGCAGATAAGTTAAAGGGTTCACTAAAAATGAATTTTTTTAATATCTACTAAAAGAACAGCACAACAAGTAAAACAGAAACCTACAAAAGTATTTGTTATTTATAAAGATCAAAAGCATTCTTATACATGAAATTGAGATGCTAGAGTAAATTTCCAAAAAATAAGAGTGAAGTAAACTTTCCTCTTCCCTCACTCACTCTCAAAGATATATTTTACAGTTTTCAGGTACCAGCTACTGAAGGAATTTTGATTTTATTAAATCCATTATAGCTTCCAATTAACCATTTTTCTACACTGACTTAATAAGTTAGTTAATATTAACAGAACCTTTTTTTATTCGTAGGGTAAATTGGGGGTTATGAAATCTTAGAAATTTTGAGAGATTCTGTAAAAATCAGTTAATTTAGTCTCTTACAAGTTGGGACACTATTTTTTGTATCACTCATAATTACTCAGTGATATTTCCTTGCTTGTGTATGTGTGTGTGTGTGTGTGTGTGATAAAGAAAGAGAGTGAGAGAGATCACTATTTCTTGAGGTGGCCCATCATGCATTGTTTCAAATACACTTCAGCTTTAGATGATATCAAATAGGGCTCCAATGAACTGTACTCCTCAGTCCACTGGATTTTTGAAAATCCGCTGAGCCAGTGATTTGCATTTGTGTTTTCATCATAACCTATCTGGTATGTCTTTTATTTCCTTTAATTTGTTTTAATGTTTTGTTTTGTGTTTTTGTCTTGTTTTTTTGTTTTTTGTTTTGGGGGGAAGACATTAAAGCGACAACAGTGGTTTCTTATTCATGCTGCAACAAATTTACACTCATTGATTACATGTAAATATGTGTTACAGGTAACAAGATGGGCAGGATTCAGTCATCACATCAACTGCATATATTTAAAAACCATAGTAAGAAGCTCACATTTTTCATTCCACACCAGATTTATTCTCCTTAGAGTCAAGCAGATCTGGGCATCAAGGTGGCTGTCCTGCTCTTCAGGTTTACAAACTTCAGTTATGTACTTCAACCCTCCAAGCAATAGGTTGCTTCATTTATAAGTGAAAGACAATAATACCTCTCTTACGGGGTTGCCGTGAGGATTGAGACACTGTGTGTGTGACAATAGCCATTTTGTCTCCCAATATCAGCCTCCCAGAGTGGTGCCGTTTTAGTTGGCACAAGGCTTATCACCCAAAGACTGCTCTTGCAGGGTCCCTGGGAACTAGAGGCAGGCATACGCTAAAATTCAAGTCAATGGATGACTATCAGATTGTTTTAGGAGAGAGAAGGCAGGGTTTCTCTTGGTCGAGCCACTGTGTTAAGGGTTTCCTTTTTTACCATTTATCCTGTATCTTGATTGGTAAAACAAACATGTTTTATGTTAAAATACGTCTTCAAATATAGGCAGGATTACAAGGAATAGCCAGTCAGCCTTGGAATGACTATAATTTTCTAAGCTTAAGATAGAGGTGTATTTAACTGTGGGCCAAAAAGATGCTTCTTAGCCACTGGATATCCACAAGTGATTCTTCAAATAAATATTTCCTATTTTATAGCAACTGCTTTATTTTTCTAACTTGCAAGTTTGAAATTGATAAAAAAAAAATGGTTCATTTTACACTGATCTGGAATTGCTGATCTACCTACCATTCTTAGTCACAAAAGAACACTCAGTTCTGCATCACATCACAGTGAAGCAATTATTTACAGATTTAAATTAATATCGAGACAACAAATGAAAGTAGTACATAAGATTCAGCTGGTTCCAGAGCAGTGCAAGGGAAGTTGGAAAAATATACTATACAAACATATTGAAACTCAGATATACATTATTTGCATCTGAAAGTTTTAAACAATAGCAACAACAAACAAAATGAGCATATAAACAAGAAAAGAGGATACCATCTTACAACAGCACCATGAAGAAGCCTTGGCTAAGAGTTTGCCAAAAGTACTATCCTGAGTTATTTTAAGACCAACAAGTTTTCACATTTACGCAGTGCCATTCAGGAGTAAACATATTCTCACAATTGCTTTTGTTTGGAGAGAGGCTGGTGTGAAATCACTGAAGCTTGGTTTGCCGCTATTTTGTACTGTTCTTGTCCAGAGCCTTGTGGTGGGGAAGGGAGTGGGGTCTCAGGAGTTGCTAAAAAAGAATCAGAGAATTGTATGTGATGGTGACAGTCACCCTGGCCCGGCCTAGTAAGCCCTGCATGACACCCATATGCATTATTCCATTTTGGAGATATTATCATATATATGAAGATCATATATAAAGTATGATTATCTAATCCGTTATGAGCTCACTGAGGTGCTATTGGAGTTGCACGGCCCTCTTCCCTCCCAGATAGCATCCAAACAGAATAGAGATGCTTAAACTTCTTCATAGTCACTCAACAGTCACTTACTGTCTTTCTTAATAGCATTTATGAGCATTTGATTCTCTCACAAACCTAGCAGAAAAAAAGTTAATGAAGAGTATGAACAGAATGCCAGGTTGTTGTTGTTTTTTTTCAAATCTTTGAAAACAACTGTACAATTTTTACAATGAAAAATGCACATAAAATATATTTGGTTTGGATTCCACTGACTCAAACATAATAGACAATATAAAAAGTTAAGACATTTTGCAAGTGCTTTGAAACCTATATCGGAATTAAAAACATCTGAAAAATACTGGCATTTTGCTTCAAAATTATTCTATTACAGTTGAGCTCACCCATCCCTTCCTCATCAAAGAGCAAGCCCAAGTAACTGAAAAAAGAAGTTACAGTGTGAATACTTCATTGTCTAGAATAGTATTTCCTCCTATTGCAAACTTTTACTATATTATAAAATAATCTGGGAGCTATCTTAGATTTTTAATTTTTTAAAACTTGAAATATTTTAATATTCACATTGATTTTAATTCCATATTTAACAGAACGAATAGAAATGTTTGATAATCAGCCTGAGGCACTGCAAACTGTATAGACTTTTTTTTCAAAGTAGCTTTTAAAAATTGATACAAAAATAAGAACACTTCCTTTTTGCCTGATCTTTCACATATTAACTTTATATTATTAAATATGGTTGGAAACAACATATTTACATACAGTTTAATTAACAAAAGAATAACCATATTTGCGTTAAAAAATTTTTTTCTGGATATTTGGGATGAATCTAAGACTGCCAGGACATGCTCTAAAAGGCCAGGAAAATACACATGAACTTAAATTTATTTTGTGTGTATGTGTAATGTTTTGTTTTGCATAAAATATAAGCTATTCCAAATAGGTGCTAACAGAGGAAGTTTTTCCTTTACAAATGGATTCTCATAAATATTATGTTGAAAGAGGTAAAATAAAAATGAGAAATGTGATGTGATTTTAAATAGATTAGGGTCAGCAAATATGCTTTTAAAAATACTAGAAAACTAACATTTAAAAAGTACAAGATTCAACCACCAGCAGAATTGTTAAACGTTCTTGCCAGCCAATGCCTGTAATGTTTAATATGTTGTTAAAGTGTTTTGTTTTCTGGGTTTATGAATAACTAATCCCTAAGAGAGATGACGTTGGACTTGCCCTGTCTGCTCTTGACTATGAAAGGAATATGGTAACATTTGCTTTGCAAGGATGGTCCCAAATTGATGTCTTTCAAACACATTTCAAGTTCTGTTTCCATAATTTGAGTTATGTTTTAACAATTTTATTTCTGCCTTTATCATGTAGTCAAAGAACTTTGTGTTTCGGACACTATTTACACATAGGTTTACCAGGGGCTGTATCTAAAAGGCAACAGGGATAATACCCATTTCTGTGGCCTCCACTTTCCCTACACCACTAGGTAGCAGTCAGGTGGTACTCACTAAATTGTCACATTTGTTTGAACATTTCCATGAAACCACACTGTAATTAGTTACTGAGGGCTACTGTAAATTCAGTAGTTAATACAGACACACATAATAATTATATCACAATAACTCAAGGAATCTCAGTGAGTTAGCTGGTTTAGTGTTAAGAGGAGATAGATCAAAGGTAAATGTGGGAATACTAAGTATAAACTCAGAAACAGTCCTAGGTATTTTGTCAAATACAGATTTTTATCTCTGGAGTAGCTTATGAAAAATAGAATTTTTGTTAAATCTGCAATATTATCATATTAACTTTGCTACTAACCCCTATTATTTATGTAATCATTTTAGTTCCAAAGTGTTTTCCCAGTGGCCCTCACTTTGCACAAATCTGACATGCATGGATTTCAGTTATTACAGCTTGGATAAATAGCACCAGTCTGGCAAAAACATAGCTCAAATTTCATTTAGCATGGTAACTCACAATTAACTGTGAGTAACTGCATAAATACAAACTTCACTGCTAACTCTTCAGTCTACATGAATCACCTCAGTAACAGATGTGTATTGTGATCAGTAACCAATCACATCACATCTTTAAGTCTGTCTGGGATGTCACTGAACATATTTTATTCAGTTCATGTACTGACAACTAAGTGTGTAGTTGTGTCGCCTCCTCATCTCCTAGTGATAAATTCTCATGACATTTTTCAAAAAAATGGACAATTAAAACAGAATTGGCAAAAAAAAAAAAAAAGAAAAGAAGCAAAAAGTGACAATGCAGGAAGTGAATGGAACATGGGTGGAGCTGCAGAAGAAATAGTTCCCCTGGGAATGCAGACACTGCTGCTCTTTGAGTCTCTAAATCTGCATTCTGTGAAATCTTGCTGTTTGCAATAACGTGGATGGAGCTAGAGTGTGTTATGCTAAGTGAAATAAGCCAATCAGAGAAAGACAAATACCATATGATTTCATTCATATGTGGAGTTTACAAAACAAAACAGATGAACATATAACGTGGGAAGGTGGGGGGAAGAGAAGAGAGGGAAACAAATCACAGGAGACTCTTAACGATAGAGAACAAACTGAGGGTTGATGGGGAGGTGGGGAGATGGCTAGAAGGGTGATGGGTACTAAAAAGGGCACTTGTGATGAGCACTGGGTTTTGTGTGTAAGTGAGGAATTACTGAATTCTACTCCTGAAACCAATACTGCACAGTATGTTAACTGAAATTTAAATTAAAACAATAAAAATAAATCTGGATTCTGGGTCTTGGTGAAGGTAAAGTGATGGACATTAGTGAAAAAACTTCATATTAAATAATTTCTCAGAGATATTTCAGACATGGAAATTGCAAAGGGTAAAATCTTGGAAGCTGATCCAAACTTCCCCAAAGAGTAAAATTCATCAAGGCATAGGAAAGATGCTCACTTCCACTTGCAATTTAGAACAGAGGAAAGCAGGATGCACTGTTGAAACTATACTTCATAATTTTTTTACAGATTTTTAAAAAATGTTTTTTTATTTATTCTGAGAGAGAAAGAGGGGACACAAAATGGGAGGGGCAGAGAGAGAGGGAGAGGGAGAATCCCAAGCAGGCTTCACGCTGTCAGCACAGAGCCTGACGTGGGGCTCAAGAATCAGACGCTTAACCAACTGAGCCATCCAGGCACTCCTTCTTGATAATTTTTTAACAAACAAATAAACAAAAACATGTGAATTCTCATTGTATCTAATGCTTACATTACAGTGTCTTAAATAGATATTAGGATTATTATTATTCAGCTTCACTATAGAGTTACAACCTGTAGTTAGGAGAGTTCTTAATGTTTCAGCAAACACTTTTATTTATTCATTTTTAAATGTTTATTTTAAGATAGAGAAAGGGAGAAAGCATGAGCACTCACACACACACACACACACACACACACACGTGAGAACAGGGTAGGGACAGAGAGAGAGAGGGAGAGAGAGGATCCCAAGCAGGCTCCGTGCTGTCAGTGCAAAGTCCAACATGGGGCTTGATCTCACAAACCATGAGATCGTGACCTGAGCTGAAACCAAGAGTCTGATGCTTAACCAACTGAACCACCCAGCCACCCCGGCAAACATTTTTAAAGGTCACGATCAACTATAATTTTTCTATTGATTATTAAGATTTCCTTGCACGCTTCCGGCTTGCACAGTCCTTTTCACAGCCCTGCACTACCAGGCCAAACCAGGACTGCCTGTACATTCTGTTTTATGCACTCACATCCAATTTTAGGGAGCAAACCCATGATCCCTAGGAGAACAAAGACTTGCTGAATATCACAATCTCCCACAGTGGAGTCCTACAGAGGAAACTGCGCCTAAATTTTGCTATTGCTGGGTACTGATAGATTCTTTCCCCAAATTCCACTTTTTCTTAATTAAGTTTAAAAAATATTATGGTTGGCAAAATACTTACAGATCTGGTCTGTATGAACCAGTGTTGACATGGGACCTAAAAGTATAGTTTGTCCAGTTAATGGATCTTGAGACAAATGTGGGTGCACTGGATGATGGAGATGGCTGGCGTCATTGGAAGCACCTACGGAAGATAAAAAGATGCTTGCGTTAGTGACATTTAATCAGCGACAGCAAGTTTACCTTGCAACACATGCTTTGATTGACAGCTGGAATATTGCTATTTTTGCAAAGTGCTTTTTGGGATTTCAAAAATAAATTAATAGAACTGCTGCCATATTAAGGACAATGTCAGCTTTCACTGTGCATTGGCTAGATTAATGTTGTATCATGTTATGTTGTATATTAATAATGGACCTTGTGTGCTGTTTCCTGGAATCATTAGGTTTGCTGCCTGTTGTTAAGGCAATTCCAAGAATCACTTACCTCAAGTTTATAGTATTTGGGATCACACTAATAGCATAAACAACTTTTATTTCAGAAAGATGTCATTAGAAACACATTAAGCACCAGAAAACTAAAAATAAAATAAAATAAAATAAAATAAAGTGATTTTACAAGGAAATTTAATTTAGATCAGAACACAAAATAAATGATTTCTTAACTTATTCCTGACATTTATTGCAGCAATGAAATCTCATTTTTCCCTTCTCATTGTGTTATGTCAATTAATTATTTCAGGAGCAAAGTGTTTAGTTTTAAGGTATTTACTAGAAATATTTTTAGGTTCTGTTGCAATGCTGGTATCCTTGAGCTTTGAAAGGAGTCATGGCATAGAAAAATATAATACACCCCTAGGAGTCCTAAAAATAGAAAATCCATTTCTATTCACCATATTTGAAAGGATAGAAACTGAGGCAAGAAGAACTGTGTGGGACAAAGATGGCAGAGACTAGTAAGAATGAGGATTTCAATATGTTCAAGTATTTTTGTCTCCATCAAATGGGTTTTGCAGACTTTCTAAATGTTAAAAAAAAAAAAGAAAAATGAATCCACTATGTCACAGACAAAAAATAAATAGATTCTGCTCCAGAAACCAAGACTACCTATGTATGCTAACTAACTTGAATTCAAATGAATAAAATAAAATAAAAAAACTTGGAAGAAGATAAACAAACAAACAAACAGGTCAACCTATTACAGACTGCAATGCTAATAAATAATAAATTCTTAAATGTACTCACCACCCAGTAACATTTCCTGAAGTAAGTTGTCAATTTTAACCATCCCAAAAAGTTTAACGAATTGTATTTGCTCAATCATTTGCCAGGTGATGCTCTGCAGCGTGGGCAGGAGCAAGAGCAGCTCTCCAAACCTCCCCCGGGAGTCATATTGCCTGTCATTGATGTAGTCCTCCAAACTAAGCTGCACTTGGAACCGCATGTTCTTAATCTTTACCGGGTCACTTAGCCCTTTTGCATCTAAGAAAGGAAGAAAAGGGGCAATCTAAGAGATCGCATCTTGCTAGAGTGTGAGAGAAAATATTCCAATATTAAATAATGGTTAATTTTCATTTTAATTATTGTTTAATGGAAATCTGAAAACAAACCTGGATCAAAAAATACAATTGCCTTCAAACAAGCATATTCATTGTCATCAATCTGAATTTCTTGAAATGGTCGTACCAACTCGTCTAGAACCCGGTTGGCCACGCGGCTGATCTCAATTTCACTGCTGTTGCGGTGAATTACGTAGTTGTTTCCTAGGAGGAAAAAAAAAAAAGATCAGCACACCCCAACAAAAGATTGTCGGATATGATTTAAGTTTTCACAAATAAATATTTTAAACGGTTCTTCCCTTGAAGGAATAGGAATAGTACTTTCTTTCAGTAGTGGAATGGAAGAATATATATTGTTAAAATGTCAATACTGCAAAGCTCTCTACACATTCAATGCAATCCCAATCAAATTGTACCAGCATTCTTCTTGAAGCTAGAACAAGCAATCCTAAAATTTGTATGGAACTACAAAAGACCCCGAATAACCAAAGTAATTTTGAAGAAGAAGACCAAAGCTGGAGGCATCACAATCCCAGACTTTAGCCGCTACTACAAAGCTGTCATCATCAAGACAGCATGGTATTGGCACAAAAACAGACACATAGACCAATGGAATAGAATAGAAACCCCAGAATTAGACCCACAAAAGTATGGCCAACTAATCTTTGACAAAGCAGGAAGGAATATCCAATGGAAAAAAATACAGTCTCTTTAACAAATGGTGCTGGGAGAACTGGACAGCAACATGCAGAAGGATGAAACTAGACCACTTTCTTACACCATTCACAAAAATAAACTCAAAATGGATAAAGGACCTGAATGTGAGACAGGAAATCATCAAAACCCTAGAGAAGAAAGCAGGAAAAAACCTCTCTGACCTCAGCCACAGCAATTTCTTACTTGACACATCGCCAAAGGCAAGGGAATTAAAAGCAAAAATGAACTATTGGGACCTCATCAAGATGAAAAGCTTCTGCACTGCCAAGGAAACAATGAAGAAAACTAAAAGGCAACCGACGGAATGGGGAAAGATATTTGCAAATGACATATCAGGCAAAGGGCCAGTATCCAAAATCTATAAAGAACCCACAAAACTCCACACCCGAAAAACAAATAATCCAGTGAAGAAATGGGCAGAAGACATGAATAGACACTTCTCTAAAGAAGACATCCGGATGGCCAACAGGCACATGAAAAGATGCTCAACGTCGCTCCTCATCAGAGAAATACAAATCAAAACCATACTCAGATACCACCTCACACCAGTCAGAGTGGCTAAAATGAACAAATCAGGAGACTTATAGATGCTGGAGAGGATGTGGAGAAACGGGAACCCTCTTGCACTGTTGGTGGGAATGCAAATTGGTGCAGCCGCTCTGGAAAACAGTGTGGAGGTTCCTCAAAAAATTAAAAATAGACCTACCCTATGACCGAGCAACAGCACTGCTAGGAATTTACCCAGGGGATACAGGAGTGCTGATGCATAGGGGCACTTGTGCCCCAATGTTTATAACAGCACTTTCAACAATAGCCAAATTACGGAAAGAGCCTAAATATCCATCGACTGATGAATGGAAAAAGAAATTGTGGTTTATATACACAATGGAATACTGCGTGGCAATGACAAAGAATGAAATATGGCCTTTTGTAGCAACGTGGATGGAACTGGAGAGTGTGATGCTAAGTGAAATAAGTCATACAGAGAAAGATAGATACCATATGTTTTCACACTTATGTGGATCCTGTGAAACTTAACAGAAGACCATGGGGGAGGGGAAAGAAAAAAAAAAGGTTAGAGAGGGAGGGAGCCAAAACATAAGAGACTCTTAAAAACTGAGAACAATTTGAGGGTTGATGGGGGGTGGGAGGGAGGGGATGGTGGGTGATGGGTATTGAGGAGGGCACCTGTTGGGATGAGCACTGGGTGTTGTACGGAAACCAGTTTGACAATAAATTTCATATTAAAAAAAAAAAGAAAGAAAAACTTAAGAACACGTCAAGGATCAATGACATTGATAATATGATCACATGCATTTTAACAGACTCAGTCACTAGTGATAACACGAAAGTGCAGACTAATAACAAGCTAATAATTGACAGGAGAGAAACAAAATATAATGATTACCCTTCCACTATGTCAGTTATCTATTAGTGTCTTAATCATTAATGAGCGTAACACAAAACCTAAAGAAAGTTTCTTGCTTACAGTGGATAAAAAGAGGACTCCTTTAGTGGTCTAGGTATATGTAGGTGTAACAACTTTTTTTTTTTTTTTTTTTTTTTTTTTTTTTTTAAATTTTTTTTTTTTTTTCAACGTTTATTTATTTATTTTTGGGACAGAGAGAGACAGAGCATGAACGGGGGAGGGACAGAGAGAGAGGGAGACACAGAATCGGAAACAGGCTCCAGGCTCCGAGCCATCAGCCCAGAGCCTGACGCGGGGCTCGAACTCACAGACCGCGAGATCGTGACCTGGCTGAAGTCGGACGTTTAACCGACTGCGCCACCCAGGCGCCCCTGTAACAACTTTTGAAACACAACTTTAACAGGCCTAAGTAGATGAATTCAAGAAAGTTCAGAAATTGAACAGAGACTAGACTCTAATCCCTAAGGACGCTCCAATTTAGAATGTCTCTGGCTGTAAGTGATAAATAGTATAGCTACGAAAATATTAGAAACTAGAAGTTATTAGAGCTCCTAAGATAACAGCTAAATTGTTATTTTCTGATTTTATAAGAAGTCAATATTCTGAATTCTTTCATTGCAGGCAAAGACAATCTTCAGTGTAACAACATGTAAAAAGATCTAAAAAAATACAGTCTTGCTCTTATGAAAAGTTAGTTTACCTAATTATTCAGGGTAAAACAATTTAGAAATAGGTAGCAAATACATTTGAGTTTTTAAGTATACTGTATTCAATCTATAATGAGAGCAGTATTATAGCAGTCTTATAAATGCAGGAGAGTGTTTAATAGAATCTAAGAGCATTGTCTCTGCAGTCACATTATGTGGTTTAGAATCCTGGCTCTATCCCTTACTAGCTTTGTGACCTTAAGTTAACTTTCTCTGCCTGCATTTCTTCACCTGCAGAATAAAAGTATGTACCTATCCCTTAGGGTTATCATGAGGATTAAATGAGATAGCATGTATTTATATGTAAAGCACTTAGAGAATGCATCTTGCATAGTAAGTCCTCAATAGATATTAGCTATATCTATTATATTAGCTATATCATATTATATGTGAAAAATATATCATATTTTATTTATTCCTATTTTGGGTTAAAATATCTAACACAAAGACATAATGAGCAATCTAGTCATCATTTCACACAGCCAGAGAGAAGTGGAGATAATAATCATTACAGCCATCTCAACTCTCTCAACAGGAAAACTAATTTTAAAAGGTAAGTAAGGTGGGTGGATGGAAGCAATTGCTTAAGGAAGACAAAAGCTTTCCCTTGTGTCTTCTTCCCCCATTCAACCTGTCATCCTACTTTGTCTCTTCCAGCACTACTACTTAACTATCAGGATTTTCAGACATAGTCACCAAATAATTTTTTTTACTTGGGATTTTGCATCATATCATAGGCAATGAGATCATAGGAAATAGACATGTTCCTTGGAAGTGTATAAAACAAGTTACAAGTATTAAGCAGCCACTGAAGGCATTGAAACAACACTGAGACTCCAATAAAGTGGTCACATAAATCGGCAGTTATTTGTCCTGATAGGATTTAAAGATACTTCACTATTATGTTTATTGAGCAACATTTCTCTTTTATTTTTAAATCTTTTCCCTCCAGTTTTATTGAGAAATAATTGACATACATCACTGTATAAGTTTAAGAAGGACAGCATGACGGTTTGATTTACATATATTGTGAGATGATTACCATGGTAGTTTCAATTAATGTCCATCTTCTCATGGATGCAACGAAACAGAAGGAAAAAAATCCCCTTGTAATGAAAATGCTTAGAATTTACACTCTTAACAATGTCCACACATATTATACTGCAAGTGTTAGCTCTAGTCATCATGTTGTACACCATACCCATAGTATTTATTTGACTTGTAACTGGAAGTTTGTACCTTTTTTTTAAAATTTTTTTTTTAACGTTTTACTTATTTTTGAGACAGAGAGAGACAGAGCATGAACGGGGGAGGGGCAGAGAGAGAGGGAGACACAGAATCTGAGGCAGGCTCCAGGCTCTGAGCCATCAGCCCAGAGCCCGACGCGCGGCTCGAACTCACGGACCGCGAGATCGTGACCTGAGCTGAAGTCCGACGCTTAACTGACTGAGCCACCCAGGCGCGCCAAGGAAGTTTGTACCTTTTGACCACCATCTCCAACTTATATTTTAAACAATTTTTAATGTTTATTTATTTATGAGAGAGAGAGTCAAGGTGTGAGAGAGGAAGGGGAAGAGAGAGAGGGAGACACAAAATCTGAAGCCGGCTCCAGGCTCTGAGCTGTCAGCACAGAGCCCAATGTGGGGCTTGAACTCTCAGACCACAAGATCATGACCTGAGCCAAAGTCAGATGCTTACCAACTGACCCAACCAGGTGCCCTCTCCAACTCTTATTTTTAAATATTAATGCACCCGAAACATCGCAATGCCTTCTGAACTTCGCTGCAATGAAGTCAAGGAAACACAGGGTCTTGAATGAGGATACAATTAATTAAATCCAATTTGTGAAATGAGAGTACCATTTGACAGTGTCTTGAATGCTTGCTACATACAGAATAGATCCTGTGTAAGGATGAAGCATGCATAATTTCTTCTTAAATTAAAAAAAAAAAACTTACCCAAAAGCAAAATATCTTTATACACCATGGATCTCTTTGTCGCTCCAAGCAGTAAATGTTCCCCTGCGTGAGCTCTCAACAGTGCCACCTTAATGAAAAATTTCAAGTTTAACAATTAATTATAAAATATAACGATTAAAAGATGGTATAATATGTATCTGATTAATTCAGTGCTCTTTAAGCCTGGGACCTTTTTTTTTGGTTTTAATAAACTATAATATTCATAGATGCTTGCCATCATTAAGCCTTCTATTTTTCTATTTCAGCATGTCAATAGAGTTTTACTTTTCATAATTTCTAAAGCTTAGAAGTCAATACAAACAAACAAAATAGATCTGGAGTGAAATAGAATCAAACAGAGTTCACATGCTGCCTGGTCATACCTGTTGAATCTTAGATAAGTTAACCAGTATGTTTGGGACTCAATTGTTTTCATCTGTCAAGTGGCGGTAGTGATAAAAATCTCAAAGGTAGTCATGAGGACCAAATAAGAAAACATATGTAAAAAACACTCTATTATTACACATAATAGGCTGAATCAACAAAAGCAAAGCAAGGACTTGTGGCAAACTAAGAAGAGGATGGATAACCTCATTGCTGACACTTTGTAGACTGAGGCTAATTGCACTAAGCTTTCAACTGAGCTTTATGCATACGCTCAACTGTTTACTTGCCATCACCTCTAGGAAGACTAGGAAGCATTCCAAATATAAAACATCAAAGTAATGTTTCTCCAATATCTTCATCATCTGACTAAATGGTCTGCTCATCCAAAATGCTTGTTCATGTCAGAACCCAAAGCCCATTTTGATTCCTTTCTAGTTGTACAGCAAATCCAGGTACTGCTTCTCCATAGCTACCACCCCAGCCCGAGCCTTTGCCACTCTTCATCTTGCCTGCCACAATGCGCTCCACAGAGCTAATAGGTTGATGCTTGCTTCCCTTCTGGTTCCTCCTTCCTAAATCCTTCTTGACAGAGCTTCCCAGATAACTTTTGTGAAACAATAGTCACTTACTATCATCCCTTTCCTGAAAACTCCTCACTGGTTTCTAATTGCCTTTACAATAAAACCCAAAGTCGTTAACAATGGCCTCCCAGGTAACAGCACAATGGTTTGTCCTCCCCCGCTCCTTCCTCTCCCCCCTCCCCCTCCCCCCCAACTTCTCTGATCTCAGCTTATGATATCCCTTGTTCTCTTGTTCTCTTTTCTCTGCACTCATTATTTCAACTTGCTTCAGAGCCTTTGAACATGCTGTTCCTATCCCTGGAATGTCTTGTCCTCAGATGTTGGTATGTTTGGTCCCTTGTCATTCAGGTCTCAAGAAAAGTCACTGATCCCCAATTTTAAGTATGTCTTGCCATTCCAACACAGTCATTCTACAACTCACCCCATTCCATTTTATAGAACTTATCCCCACCTAGAATTAACTTACTCATAATCTGTATCTTTTTTATTGTCTGTCTCTCCCAAATAGAGTGCAGACTTTATGAGAATCATGATGAGTCTGTATTTTTACTGCCAGATCGTCACAGACCCTAAAATGGAACTGTAGTCCCAATAAATATTCGTTTGATGAATTTTCTGAGTGAATTTAACTGATCTAGGATCAGTTTTAAAAATTGTTAAGTGGAGATAATAACATTTATGTCAGAGGTCCTGAGGGGATTCAATAAAATAATGTAATATTTAATGCAACTGAAAGCTACTTCTCTAATGCCTTAACCACACTGGACATTTGCCCGTCCAAGGCTAGTAATGTTATATTGTTAGTATTCAAGCGTCATTTAGCAAATAAAAACCATTTTTGACAGGTTACTAGATTTTAATTTTCCAATTTTTAAATCATTGCCTTCACACATAAGTCAGCAACTTTTAAAGAGGAGTGATAATAAAAATATAAAACTGATAAATAACATAACCTACTTATATGGCTTGGGGTGAGACACGTATGTTTTAGCAATTTAGCATTATTCACTCTGAAATAACCTTCTGAGCTTAGCTATCTTTATGACATGTCAATAACCATGACTCATACCAGGAAGGCAGTTACAGAACATTTTAAGAATGATTTCAGAATTCATAGTACTTTTTATTTTTTTATTTTTTGGTCACCAGGATTTCACCTGTCCTAGAAATATAACTTCTGACTTCCTATGATCACTTTTTGTTCTGGTTGTATAAATATTTTTCCCTTCTCTGATTTTTAAACAATCAAAATGCACCTTTCCCTTTAATTGTTTGTTTTTGTATATCAGTGATAAAGAACATGGCCAGAGGGTATAAAAATATACACTGGGCATAATACATATCATGGTTTACTCAGTGTGGGGAATTAAAAATTTTCAAATTATATGCATCTACAAAATATTATAAACTATTTAAATGGAGGCATTAAAAATGAATCTGAAGCTAATAATCTAATTTTCACAGACTAGGAAATTAAAATTCTTAACTATTCATTAAAATGTCTTAATGTATATATGACAAAACACCAAAATATATGTATTAGGAAAAGTTTATTGTGTCCGAAATACTATTGAAATCTGTAGACTTCAGAGCATGATTCTAGAGATGCTTTTGCCGAACCCATATTTTTATACAGTAAATGCTAGGATAGAATTGACAACATGAAAGGCAAAATTTTATGTTAATTGCATAGAGTTCCTACCAAGACACCAACACAACCTGTGAGGTTTCTGTCTAGGAGTGGCCTGGTATTTCCATGGAATTTTATATGGCACCTTCCAAGATACACCAAGACACGAGAGTATACCTTTTCCCTCCCAGACATTTGTCTCACAATGGCAGTTACTTGCTATCCTGTTTTTCTTCTTCACTTAAGCTTTTTCAACTCCAAGAGGGAAGATCAGTGTCTTCCTCAACTTCACCCAATTAATAAATTTGCAAGACCCCTAACACAGAAGTTAAACAGTTGTGCCTCTTAATAGAACAAGGTGACTGGACAAGAAAGCCAGTCTTTCCCTCACAAGATAATTTAACTTGTCAACTGTGGTAAACCTATTTTAAATATAATTTAAAAAACACATAAACTGGGCAAAGTTCAAAAATCATTTCTGAAAGCATTCGTAAAATCTTTAACTTATACCTGGTCATCCAGCGGTAACTCACAGAAGGCGGGGATATATTTAGCCCATTCCACCAAGACTAAGAGCTGCTGCTTCATAGATTCGCAGACATCACTGATACTTGCAATTTTCTTAACATTTATGTCAGTGCTTGCTCCAGGGCTTGAGACTGAGATCTGGCATTAAGAAGATTACATTAACTTATCATTTCAAATAACACCTGAGTACCATTTCTCTTTTTTCTATGATTCCAATAAGTAAACACCTTTGAAGTGGACACTATCATTGCCACAGTATCTTGAAAAATATGAAACATTTTAAAATTGAGAAAAAAAAATACCAACCAGTACAAGTTAAATTGAAAACATTCACTGCACAGTACCATGGCTCTGGGAGCAGTGCCTTCTTTTACTGGCAAACCCATAAAATAAGTTACTCAACTTTCAGGGAGTTTCCTAATTCAAAATGACTATACAGGAAGATATGCAGTATTCACCTGAAATACACTCTGCGATTTTATTTTTAATTAAAAAATGATATTTCCACTAAGAAAGCCCACCTTTAACTTTCAAAAATATCCGAAGAAAACGTTTCCAGTGGATACAGTTTACCAAACTGAGGAGAAAAGATTTAGACGAGAAGCCAGAACTGTAGTAAATAAAAGCCCAACAACATAAAATTAAGAAACCAACTTTTGACTCAGCAACATTGAAAAGCTTAACATGGAATGAAAAAGTTTTCAAACTATATATAATTTTGAACTATATAAAATATAAGCTTCAAAATGCTTTTCTACTAAAGAAAATCTCTTTCTAAAAGTCCTTATAAACTTAATTTTTGAATATGTGTCTGTGTGGTATACATGTCTTTCTATGTGTATGTTTATTTCCTCACAGCTTCCCTTTAAGCCATTTCATAAATGCTCTATACGACTATCAAGTAATCTTCAAATACTGATGATAATGGTGATGTTAGCCTCATCATACTACTCTCATGCTATTAAAAACGAAAGTAGTTGCACTGACTCGTTATAGGACCTGATTAATAGTTAGCTATTTCATAATTTCCTTTACAATAGAAAAATACCATTAACTTTTCTAATGCAGCAATGCCAAAATGAACTGTCTTCAAAAGGTTTCTTCATCTTAATTTTAAACGATTTATTTTTATGTATATAACTAATGACAGACATTTTTTAAACTTTGGAACTGATATTCTCATTCTAGAAGTTTAAAATAATAAACTCTTTCTCCATTGGCTTCTGAATTCTGGCTCTTCTCTTAAATACTTGTTTCCAAAGCTGATGCCAAGATGAGTTCTTGAGTCCAGAAACCATTTTCAAGGAAGCAAGCTCTGATGATAGGTCTCAACCAAACTCCCAAAAAGCCATAGTAACCAATTTTACAGATTTAATCAGTGAAACAAGACAGTGCCCCCAGAACACCGTGCTCCTCATTCAGAATTTTAAATCAACCTCATAAGCTAACTTTTATTTAACAATAGTGCACTGAAATGCATTTCGGTTTTTGGTTTTTTTTCTGTTTAAAAACAGGAAGTTGTCCAGGGAAAGTCAAAATTAAGTCAACAGTCCACCTAATACTTTCAAAGTAAAACTGCAACTGATTTAAGTAGTGAGCACATGTAAAGGAACGTAGATTATTTTAGAATTATGCCGAAACAGACATTTGATTCTTTTAAACAGGATTGAGTACCGGTGTGCATTGCATACCTGGCGAGACCGAATTTCTGCCTGTGCCAGTGTGTTAATGGAGGGGATGTTGCTGCCATCAAATGTGCTCCTTCTGGTGCTTATTCGATCACGTTCATTTTGCACAGCTAGGGAAGAAAATCACAGTATTCACTGGTCAGTTCTCTTCAGTCCACGTCAGGACATACAGTTTAAAGATTAAAAAATAGTAATAAAAAGTAAAAATGGATATTTCTTAAAGACCGGGGAAGGGGTTAAGACAGAGGGGGAAGTATGACTGAAAATATGTTTCATTCTGTACTGCTTTTAAAAAAGTAGAAAGCCAGGCCTGTCAATAGAGCTCATAAAATCCTGCCTTTTGAAACTTCATGGTTGCATGCGTGTCACAAAGTGTTGGGTCAGCCAGTTCAGCCACGCTGTATAACAGGATGACTTTCCATTCTCTCAAAGTTAATAAAACCATAAGATAAGTAGATGAAGAGTATCGCCATAAGATTGACCAAGTCAGAGAGTGTATCCACTGTTAGAAGATATGAGTCATAGATTTTGAAACTTCCATATTCGTTTTTTTTCCCTTAAACACTAGCCAAAATGGAAATTAAATTTATTTAGTGAAGGTGAATTTAAGCTTGCAATCTTATAATCTCTTGCGAAACCATGTCCTTGGGACAGTTTACTAACATTAATAAAGCAAAAGTTGCAGCAAGGGGTCTCTCCCGAGAAGAATGAGGTTTTGAACATCAGCATTTTGGAAAGATGAAGACTTCTTAAGTATTATACAAAAAGCTTCTAAGAGAGAGCCAAATTCCTTATTGAAAACTACATTTTAAACATAAGGAAGAGTGAACAAGGGAGTATTACTTTGTATACCTGTCATACAAAGAATAATACAAGTCAAATATCAAACTTAGTGTTTAAAACTTAGGAGATAAATTTATCTTCTGTTAACCAAAAAGAACAAAAACAAGGCCTATAGTCCTTAAATCTTTTTAGATCAATATTCTACTCTGTATTGCTGGAGAGATAAGACATTAAACTATTAGAATTTTTTATGCAATTATTCTCCTTAATACTAAAGAGATTCATCAGTTTCTATGCCAAAATCTACTATCTACCCAAACGTACTATTAACCACCAACTCATTAATTTGGAAGAGAATATACTGGACTTTTGCCTTTAAGAGTGAGTAGTGTTTAAGTTGGAGTGAATCATTAATATTTTATTTTAAAATCATATTTACTGGTAGCTTACTCCTTTTTTTCTCCCACAGAAATTGTCATTGATTTGTAGCCCAGAATGACTCATGTGGAAATGCATATGTGGAGATAAAAAATTAAAATGTAAGCTATGATTTTATGAATCTCATTTACATGATCAACCCTTGGAAACATGCCAAAAGAAATTCTGAACATTTGTAATCTTCTTACTGCTATCATTTTTGACATAAAACCATGTTTATATATGTTTCCATCTAACTAACTTTGATATTATGCTATTACTGTAAATAAGAGAAATATATCTACTTTGAAACCCAAAAGTTATTTCCTAGTCTATTTAGGAAAAAAACAACAACAATGCATTATTCTATGAGCAATAGAAGACATGATTTAACTATTTTTGAAAGTAATTTTATATCAAAACCTGTACACTCTTAAAGGAAATACAGGATAGAGACTTGTTTATACTTTTGTAGGAGTAATGCTGGGGTTCATGTAGAAATAGGTGAAGTTGACTGACAGAGTATATAATTAATCCCATAAACTACTGAATATGCCATTAGAAATAAGTCATTTTGTAATGACAAAGTGCTTCTCCCTTAGTTCTGTAAACTTTATTTTGCCTTTTATTTTGAGATTAGCAGTCTGAATGAAACTAATTGAATTTTTTGTCTCTTTAAAATATTGTGACAAAGAAAAAATGAGTTATGTTCAAGATAGGTATACTTCTGTAGTGTATTAACCTGATTTAATTTTTATGGTTTGTAAAATAGTTCTGAAAAGTATTTCTTTGTCTATGATAGGCATAAGCCTGTGACAAAACTGAATAAGCATAAAATCTTGCAGAAGCTCATCCCAACAAATCCCCCAGATTTGTTTCTGAATTAACCATATTTAGGGGGCGTGCCTGGGTGGCTCAGTCGGTTAAGCATTGGACTCTAGATCTCTGCTCAAGTCTATCTCACAGTTGGTGAGTTCAAGACCCATGTTGGGCTCTGTGCTAAGGGAGGCTGCTTGGGGATTCTCTCTCTTTCCCTCTCCCTCTGCCACTCCCCCATTTGTGCTTGCTCTCGCTGTCTCTCTCTTCTCGAAATAAATAAATAAATAAACATAAACAATAAATAACCATATTTAGAATGTAGGATAGTATAATCAGATTATTTACTATGTTTGAAATGCAATTAATGCACATTAAAATAGAGTATCTACTCCATTGTCTCTGTTCCTCAATAGAATGTAAGCTCCCTGAGAGGAAAGACTTTTTTTCTGTTATGTTCACCGCTGCAGCCTTAACGCCATGAACAATTTTTAGAAAGAAGTGCTCAATAAATATTTCTTAAATAAAAAAATGAATGAGCAAAAAGCTCATGTTTAGTCAATGTTGATGAAATGAATATATTCAGTTGCTATTGACAATAAATATGTGTTTAAAAATACATTTGTAACTTCAACCTATTAATCAATTTTGACATTTATCTTTGGAACGTGGTATTGGAATATTATTTAGATGATAATTTTGTTTCCAGGGATAAGACAGTAATAGAGATAATAGTTTCTAGAATCAGACAGTCATCAGAGACTAGGTGTCAGTGTTCTTGGGTAAATTCTTACACTCAAGGAATTATAGATTCTTCATTTAGGCAATTCAGAACACAGGTGAAAAGGTTATTGTAATTAAATTAAAATGTATATTTTTTAACACTTTTGCTTAAATAATTGTCATTATTATACTATATATTATTACCTTCTTTTTTCATTCCTGCTCTAAAACACTTTCTTAATCGACAATATCTACATTGATTCCTTTTGTCCTTGTCAACAACACATTGCCGACTGAACCTATAACATCAAACAAAGAAAGATTAGCTTGCAGACAACTATTTATTTATTCAAAAAACACATAAATGAACAGATAAATAAAACTTGAATAAGTATGGTCAAATGTGGCCCAAAAGGAATGTATAAGAACAATTACCTGCGACATTTCCAGTCAGTGATCAGCATGTGCATGGAAATGCCCATCAGCTGATGAACAGATCAATAAAATGTGGAAATAAAGGCCTCACCTCTCATGCAGTCTTTACAGTAAAATAAAACCGAATGATATCTCACTTCTCCCCGGTATACATTATCACTTCAATCATGAGTCATGAAAGCCAAATCTGGTTTAAAAATCTTTGACATGTGAATTCTAATGCTTATTACTAAATGGTTTCAGTGTAATGGAGAATGTATCAGGACTTCATTCCTCTGTTCCTTTCATGCTTTGCTCTCTTTAAATATTTTCCTATTAATTTTAAATGTGCCTCACATGCAATTGAAATTGCTCTAACTGCTCAGTTACATAACCAGAGGCACAGCATTGAGCGTAGTCTCTGTATAATTGGGTACTACCTCACACTCACTAAAATGGCTATAATCAGGGGGAAAAAAACAAAAAAACAGACAATAACAAGTGTTGATGAAGATGTGGGGAAAACTGGAGCCCTCATACTTTGCTTTTTTTTTTTCAATACATTGCTTTTTGTAATATAAAATGATGGAGCTGCTTGGGAAGAAAGCTGGGTAGTTTTTTGAGAAAAGCTAAACGTTAGAGTTACTCTATGACCCAGCAATTACACTCCTGGGTATATACACAAAAGAATGAAAGCATATGTTCACACAAAAATTTGTACATAAATGTCCACACCACCATTATTCATAATAGCCAAAGTGCAGGGACAGACCAAATGCCCATCAGCCGATGAACAGATCAATAAAATGTGGTACACAGATATGATACCTATTATTGTTTGGCAATAAACAGGAATGGAGGACTGATATATGTTACGACACAGATGAACTTTGAAAACACTATGCTAAGAGAAAGAAGTCAGACACAAAGGCTACATATTATACCCAGGCATACCTGAGACAGACTGCTGTTTCATACCACCACAATAAAGCAAGTATCATAATAAAGTGAGTCAAATGAAATTTCTTGCTTTCCCAGTTCATATAAGAGTTATGTTTACACTATACTGTAGTCTGTAAAGTGTGCCACAGCATTGTCTAAAATAGAGATGTAGTACCTTAATTAAAAATACTTTATTGCTGAGGTGCCTTGGTGGCTCAGTCGGTTAGGCGACTGACTCTTGATTTCAGCCAAGGTTGTGATCTCATGATCCCTGAGATTGAGCCCCGCATCGGGCTCTGCACTGACAGTGTGGAGCCTGCTTGGGACTCTCTCTTTCCCTCTCTCTCTGCCCCTCTCCCACTCGCACTCTCTCTTCCTCTCAAATAAATAAACCTAAAAAAAACCACTTTATTGATAAACACTGCTAAGCATTATCTGAACTTTCAATGAGTTGTAATCACTGATCACCATAACAAATGTAATAATCATGAAAAAGTTTGAAATATTGTGAAGAATTACCCAAATGCGACACACAGACACAAAGTTGGGAAAATGGTGCCAACAGACTTACTCAACACAGGGTTGCCACAAACCTTTGATTTGTAAAAAACACAATATCTGTGTAGCACAATACAGTGAGGTGTGTCTGTAATTTAATTTATATCAAATGTCCAGAAAAGGCAAATCTATACAAATAGAAAGTGGATTAGTAGTTGCCTATCATTGGAGGGGAGGGAGTTAGGGAAATGGGGGGGGGGTGAGTGCTGAAGGGTATATTGTCTCTTTGCATGGTGACAAAAAGTGTTCTAAATTGGTTGAAGTGATGGTTACACAACTCTGGGAACATACTCAAAACTGTGTTGTACACTTAAAAAAAGAGAAAAATACAGTCTCTGGAATCAGATGTGAGCTTGATTCTCAGGTCCATCATTCACTCTCTTTTTTTTCTTTAAGTTTATTTATTTATTTTGAGAAAGAGACAGAGATAGTGAGTGGAAGAGGGACAGAGAAAGAGGGAGAGAGAATCCCAAGCAGGCTCTGTGCTGTCAGCGTAGAGACCGACTCGGGGCTCGAACTCACAAACAGTGAGATCATGACCTGAGCTGAACCAAGAGTCGGACGCTCAACCGACTGAACCACCCATGTGCACCCACCATTTGCTCTTGGTAGGACTTGGGGATATTATTTAACATTCCCAAATTAATTTACAGTTGTCCAATAAGAAGGAGCTGCAGTAAAAAATTGTTGTGAGAAGGTATTTTTAAGGCTTTGGGGAAAATATCAATCATATAGTAAAATAACGTTTTCTAATAATAATAACAAAATGATAAAATAATAACAAAATTCTATCATAAAATTGCCCACATGTATTGGTATATTACTGATTATTTGTGGCTGATTATTAATGACGGGAATAAAGAACTATTTTGTGATCAATAAAAGAAGATATTGCTTCTGAAAATGATGGGTAGCTACTTTACACCGAATGAATATAAAGCCTACTATAAATGAATTGAGTCAGAAGAGAGATATTTTCAGAGTGAGAAGAAAAGAATTGTTCACTTGGGAATGCATGGCTGAGGAGGCTTCAGGAGAGGGAACTGGATTAGCAATAAATACAAGAGGAAAACACACCCAATTAACATTAGTGAAAAAATTGAATAAACATTTTTATTAAACACCTGTACAAGATCCTGGTGTAGGGAGTTTAAAAAAAGGAATATTACCTGTCTCCTCTATTCAGGGAAACTAGAGTATAACAGAGTATACATACAAATTTGCAAACAGCCATAATAAAACAAACAAACAAAAAAAAAAACAAAACAAAAAAAACCAACCATAATGTGAGAAGTATTGAAACAGTAATTTAAAGTGCTTTGGGAGGGGAGTGCCTGAATGGTTCAGTTGGTTAAGCATCTGATTCTTGATCTACCTCAAGTCTTGACCTCAGGGTTGTGAGTTCAAGCCCATATTGGGCTCCATGCTGGACGTGGAGCCTAATTAAAAAACAAAACAAAACAGGGGTGCCTGGGTGGCTCAGTCAGTTAAGCCTCTGACTTCGGCTCAGGTCATGATCTTGTAGTTTGTAAGCATGAGCCCCGCGTTGGGCTCTGTGCTGACAGCTCAGCGCCTGGAGCCTGCTTCAGATTCTGTTTTTCTCTCTCTGCCCCTCCTTCGTTCACACTCTCTCTCTCTCTCAAAATAAATAAACATTTACACACACACACACACACCCATATATATATATATACAAAACAAAACAAAAACAAAGTGCTTTGGGAGGGAAAGCCCAACTTTAATGTAAGGAAGAGTTAAGAGTGGAAATGAAATTTGCACATCTGAGGAAATGGATAAATTTGAGACCAGCAAAATCTGAGCTTAAGAAACCTTCATGGTCCTACACTTCCATCATTATAATAATAATTATTTTCCAAATGGAAAATCATAGCATTTGCTTAATGCCAAAATATGTAAAGAAGGCTAAGTTGGCAGCAATACTCATGTTGGGAAGGTGTGAGGACTTAAACTCTATATGTGGTGGGAATATTTCTTTAAATTCCAAAAGTTGCTACAGGAACACTCCTTTCTCACTTTTCCCATCCAACAAGGAAGGGAATCTTGGAAGCCCGTGGTGCTGATGTTCTTTGATTCCTACAAGTGTGTTGGATCACACCATTTTTCATATGTATGTATTACATCTTTAACAGAACACATGACTCAAAATATATTGTAATTTTGATTACAATACATGTAATTTTGTATTTATTTTAGCTGTTAATTTTGTAAAAGCACTCAATATTTAATGTAATCAGAGAAAAACATTTTAATGAAGGAAATTTACTTGGTCTACGTTTTACTTCCAGAGTTTTGAAATATATAAAAGCAAGAGTCATCTAACTATGTATATATTTTTGTTTATCAAGAAGATTTTAAAGTAGGGTATTCACATTTTTTAAACCAACTTTAAGCCCTCCTTGAAAAATTACTGGAGAATACTAGTTAGCTATTCAGAGAGTTATTAACTTTTTCCAGATCCCTAGAAATCAGGTTGCACCATATTGTGAGAGAGTTAATTTTTTCCTAAAGGTCTAATTTTTCCTAAAGTAACATAGCTTTTCTATACAAGCTTTTCATCAACAGAGCAAGCATTGATATTTTTCTCTTACCATCAGCCATTCTTTAATAGTTCACATTTAAGAGACCTAATCTGCACTCAAGAACTGTCATTCTTGGGGTGCCTGCATGGCTTAGTGGGTTAACCACGGCAGACGTCAGCCCAGGTCATGATCTCACAGTTTGTGAGTTTGAGCCCCACATTAGGCTCTGTGCTGACAGCTCAGAGCCTGGAGCTTGCTTCAGAGTCTGTGTCTCCCTTTCTCTCTCGCCACCCCTCCCCAGTTTGTGCTCTCTCTTTCTCTCTCAAGAATAAATAATAAACATTAAAAAAAAAAAAAAGAACTGTCATTCTGAACACTCAAGGTGGAACATCTAACCCTAACTTGTACTATGATGTTAACTAGATATTATTTTTTTAAAGGCCTACTAGAAATACGTGACATATACAGTACAGTTAAATATGTTTTAGACAAAACATTAAATTCAATGGCAAAATTGTGGCATGACAAATATATTTAACATTTTGGGACTGAAAATTTAATTTCATTCACTGACATCAACAAACTACCAAAATCATCTGCACTTTTATAATTTTGTTTTAAAAGACTCAGGCTGTGAGATGTTGAAAATAAAATTATTACGCAGGAAAATACACAGATTGGGAATCCATTTAAATATAGATTTAAATATGTCTATTGGTATGTGAACATGTGGTAAAACAATAAAGAAACACAAAGAAAAGCCAAACAGCAAATTTCAGACAGTAGTCACCTCTGGGAGAGAGGTAATAGGGGAGAAAGTGATAGGGGAGGTGGGTTCACTAGATGCTTCAACTATATTGATCTAGGTTGGGTGGTAAGTATGTGGGGTTTTTTAATACATTTGTGTCTAAAATGTTTCATAAAAAAGATCCACGCTGTAGGAACACATCCTGCATAGGCACCCACATATCCTCTTTTCTTAATGAATTCTTAAAAAAAATTTTTTTAATGTTTTGTTTATTTTTGAGACAGAGAGAGAGACAGAGTAGGAGCAGGGGAGGGGCAGAGAGAGAGGGAGACGCAGAATCCGAAGCAGGCTCCAGGCTCCGAGCTGTCAGCACAGAGCCTGACACGGAGCTGGAACTCATGGACCACGAGATCATGACCTGAGCCGAAGTCGGACGCTTAACCAACTGAGTCACCCAGGCGCCCCAAGAATTCTTTTTTTTTTTAAATGTTCATTTATTTTTGTGGGAGAGAGAGAGCACGGGAGCATGCACGTGCATGAATGGGGGAGGGGCAGAGAGAGGGAGAGAGAGGATCTGAGGCTGGCTCTGTGCTGACAGCAGAGATCCCAATGCAGGGCTGGAATTCATGAACCATGAGATCATGATGGTGAAATCAAGAGTCAGAAGCTTAACAACTGAGCCACTCAGGTGCCCCCACATATTACTCTTAATGTAGCTTACAGATTTTGTTTGTAGAGTTACAGAAATATGAAAGGACTCATCTTCTTCCCTTCTTGCACACCATTTTGAAATGCCTCTAAAGGTAACTTTCTTAAAAGGAGCATCTCAAGTACCTGCAGGAATAAACGTGACTCTTGCGTATGCTGCGTCTGAAGAAGCCCTTGCACCCATCACAGCTTGATGCTCCATAATGCTTTCCTGTCGCTCTGTCCCCACATATAGCACATAGACAGTTGACACCATTGTCTGTGGTATTCATACTTGTTGTCTCTGGAGCAGAGCTCTCTGTTGAAGAAAAAGCAGAGTAGCCTTCAAGTTAATACTAAGTATTTCTTTGTTTAAATTACCCTACTAATGATTCACAGGCTCAAAACAGCCCATTCCTTGGCTTCTTGGAGTGCACCAGGGGTCTCCTTTCAACTGCTGACCACTTCTGCCAGTCTCCATTCCAGTTTCCCTTCTCATATTTCTGAACATTAAGCTTTGGGATACCAGAGGTCTCAGTCCCCCCAAATATACTCTTTCCCAAGGAAAGCTTATCCAGTCACATGATGTCAAATATGTGTATGATGAAAAATCCCCAGATTTTATCTCTAGCCTGGATGCCTTCTGTGAGTATCAGTCTGAAATGCCCAAATACCTATTTAACAACTTCACTTTGAAGTTTAATAGGAATTGCAAATTAATGTATCAAAAAGAGAACTCTTTATTTTTCCCCTGAACTTGTTCTTTTTCAGTCTTCCTTATGTCAGTTAATGGTACCCAGTACTTGGGATCAATGACATGGTAGTCTTCATTGGATTCTCTCCTTCATTGTTCGTATCCAATCTAATAGTAAGTCCATGTTTGGAACACATATCAAATCCACGAATTTTCGTCCTTTCACCAAGGCAAGTCGTAAGCGATCGACTATCATCCTTCACTTGGATTACTGCAATAGCCTCTTATCTAATTCTTCTATTTCCACCCTTGCTCCCTCCTCTACTGTTTATTACCCCAAAGTGCTCTTGGAATGAGAAATTCGCCTCCTATTAGCCTTCTGCACCCAAACCTCAGAAACAGAATAAAGTTTATACATCATGTAAAGCCCTGCATGGTAAAGCCCCCTCCCACCTCTCTGATCCCATTACTTGGTACTACTTTTCATCCTGTTCGCTGTTCTCCAACAATGTTGCCTTTTTTACTCCCTTGAAGTCTGTTCCCATCTCAGTCTTTACATTTGCTGTTCCTTCTGCCACCAAGAAATGTTCTTCCCCAAGGATGTCTGTGAGCTGCTCCAATCTCACACTTTTCTGTGAAATAGTCTCTGAACACCCATCTAAAAGAGTTAGCTCTAATCTGCCCTTCAAGTAGAATCTAGAACCATGCTTATTTTTTTAAATAGCTGCTTCATTTTTTAAAACTATATTACGTATGGGTCTGTTCATTTATCGCCCCTCTTTAACTACAGAATATAAACTTCATGATGTTAGAGAATGCAGATCTGTTGTAGGCACACACCCCCGTCTTCCAGCTCTCAGAACTGTGCTTGGTGTAAAGTGAACATTTAATGCATAGTTTTGAAGGAAAAGACTTAAAAACCTCCACATAAGTGTTTTCATTTAAGTATTTCTTAAATAAATCAACATAAAATTGTATGAAAATATCAACATAGTAACAGCTCATCATATTTTGAATATAACAAAAGGCAAAATTAAAGGTTGTGACATCTGATTATATTCTGTGAAAATACATATATTCTACTTACTGATACTTTTGAGTAGAAAGACATTACCATATATAATTTCACCAAGTTAAGAAAAACCTCAATGGGAATAGGTTTAAGGGTTAATCATGTGACATTACAGAGTTTAAATCTAGGAACTTTTCTTTTGGTAACATAAATAAAAGAGACATTAGGAATATGGCAGCTAGAAGTATCAGGATTGATTAGATTCTAGGAAGCTTTTGGAAGTAGGAAAAAATTCAACTCTTGTTTCCAGTTTAATGCTATACTTAATATATTGTTAACAACATTATTCTAAAACACACAACATAGACAACACTTGGAAAAGTCAGTAGTGTTAAGTATTTAGGGTAAACCTGCCCTTACTATTTAGTAATCTACAGTCTTTTAAAAAAAATCATGATTAATCTGACAAACACATTATTAAATGTCTCTAATCAAATCTAAACATAAGGAAGAAAAATAGTGACTTCCTAAGATTTGAACCTAAGATTACATGTTCTTTTTAATTCTCTTTGTGCTAAAATTCAGAATTCCTTTTCTGGTGGTTTAAAAAAAAAAATCTTCCCACTAATAAGCTATTGTTTATTTAAATATAGCAAGAATAGCAGTTGTAAACTTGAGGAGCATAGCAGAACATTACCATATCCTGAGTACAAGATACATTCTCAATCCTGAAGTACACACACACACACACACACACACACACCCCTTTCAAAGTATACATAATTACCGGATTTTAGTAGTTCTAACAATTACAGCTAATCTTGGACAAGATTTTTACTTGAATTAAAGTCTAAATACAAAGTCAACAGTAAACTGTTGTATTTATTATTCAAATCCGCGAACTCTAGACAATTCATGCCTTCTTTAAAGTTAAAATGTTACAGTAGATAAATACCAAGGGCTCCGTGAGGCTAAACATTAGCCTGTCAAGTAGTAAGGTTATAATATAAGCCTTTATTTCCTTTCATATTGTGTTCGGTGTTAAAACTTGATAGTCATTTTAAATGCAGTTTCTCATCAGTAGTCACTGAGAACTGAAATGACAGGGGGAGGCAGCCAGTAAAGCCTCCCGCCTTCCGTATGTCATTTTAAATACTGCATAGAAAATGTACTTCACAGCCAATCTGCCAATATTACCTACTGCTGTGATTTACAGTAAATAAAGTAATGCTGAAACTGTTCTTTTTACTCTGACAGGCCCATGACAGAATTCTGAGGTCACTTTATTACATATAGCTTGACTCTTTAAAAGCCTCCACATAAAATAGCCATAGCATTCTTAATTTAAATTTTGTGATGAAATGCAAAAGCTCAGATTTGTGGTCTTAAAAAACAAGCTCCGAATTCTTCAGCAAGAAAACTCAGAGCTACCTCCTGAGCGGTAGCTCACTTTTAACCCTCCCGTTATACCTACTTTTCTCTGTATCTACAAGCAGATGAGAACTCACCGTTTGAATTATATAGAATCTGCATAGTTTCAAACTCCAAGGTTGTATACGTTGGGTCCAAAACTTCACTGTAATTTGCCATGTCCATGTCCAGTATTGGTTCCGATACCCTCATCATTGACTGAGGAACACACATACAAGTGGCGCCACAGGCCAGCGTGTGTGATGGCTGTTGGGCTTTCAATCTGTGAGTGATAATCCAAAGTTAACTGTAACTGAGTGACTTATGCGCTGCCGTGGGAGGAGCTGTAAAACTGTAAACTCCTCAGCAGGCCATATTCTGCTCATTTCTTTCTCTTTTATGGCATACGAAAGCAATTCCTTGTGATAATCTTGGAATGCTTCGTGGAATCACCTTATCTGAAGTGCTTAGTGGACTAACATGATTTCCTAAATTGATTCCCAGTAGACAATAAATGATGTCACTAAGTAGTTAAAAATAGAAAAGACAATCTCTCAGTCTTCAACAATTTATAACAAGATTTATCCCAGGTAAGGGGCTGAAATCACCTACCACGGATTCTAAAAGATGGGACTTTACTGTGTCAAGACTGTAAGTTAACACTTAACATAAGCTCTTAATTTCAATTTTTCTTACTGTACAATAGAGCTAACTGTGTTTATGTTGTAATTTGAAGTGACAGGGATTTATGATATGCTCAGTAGCAGCCTGGGCATTACCCTAATATGGTTTAACATATCCTCCTTAACTATCTACTTATGAATCTGTGTCCTTTGAATGTTTGTAAACTGCCCAAGGACAGAACTAGTAAAGTTGCTAGTATATTGTGGGCATTCTGTGACTAAGAGCTACATGATTAAGGTATCATTTCTTCTGACTTCTGACAGCTATTACATTCTAAGCCTTACACGGAAATAAACCTATCCTTAACGTGTGCGTCTACACATTCCTATCATCCACCTTCTAATATCTAGCATCCACATGGCACACTATAACTTTTGCAAGCACATGTGACAAGGAGCATTTAGAATTCAGGGAACATTTAGAAGATACTAGCCAATGATTATATTTTACTTCTGAGAATACGTCTATTGATTTTATCTTCCAAGAAAGAATTCCAGCCACATTTACATTATAAACACAGAATCTCATTTCCTACATTTGTTAAAGATTCCTGCAAAGTAATATTTCTTATTCAATTTCTCAATACAATAAACCTTGTGAATAGTGCATCTTAAAAATTATTATCTTGGGGCGCCTGGGTGGCGCAGTCGGTTAAGCGTCCGACTTCAGCCAGGTCACGATCTCGCGGTCCGTGAGTTCGAGCCCCGCGTCAGGCTCTGGGCTGATGGCTCGGAGCCTGGAGCCTGTTTCCGATTCTGTGTCTCCCTCTCTCTCTGCCCCTCCCCCGTTCATGCTCTGTCTCTCTCTGTCCCAAAAATAAATTAAAAAAAAAAAAAATTATTATCTTTTCCTCTGGGAAGGCTGGCCTCTTAAACTCGAAACTATGTGAAGCATTTGTTGATGAAAACAACAGAGTCACGTTAGCAACCAAATTCATTAAATCAAACAGCAATCACTGGAATTGTCTACTTGCCTTCATATTCTGTAGCACTCTTAATTGTGAGGATGATATCTGAGGGATACATTTAAGTGACTGATTCTCTTTAGTAAGAGCTATTGGTAGTTATTCAGTTTTTGGAGAAGTGGACAGCAAGTGAATCCCGTGGTTTTCATTCTCATGAGGCAGTTCCCATTGTGGTGAAGTGACACAGACATGTTTCCTGTGTCAACCAAAGCAGTGAACTGTGCATAGCCCACCATCTTTCCCATCTATGTAGTAACTAAACAATGATGAGGAATGTCACCCGTGAAAGTGTACCGACAGAAGGAAAAGAAGAAAAGAAGAAGGTAGAGAGTTATTCATATATAAGATTCAAATCACTAAAAGAAATGTGACTACAGCTCAGGAAAACAATACTATCATAATTTATTGTTCTACTCCATCTTGTGCCTAGGGGTGCCGTCGCTATTGGATCAGTGCTATTTCCTCAAAGGGGAAAGGAGCTACACATTCATCTCAGCACAGATCCTCAAGTAGTCACTAGCAATTAATCAGAGCTAGCTTTCAAGATGAAACCTGTTTCTCATCCATGTTATTGTAAATCATTTTCTTCATTTTATAGAGTAAAAACTTGAGAATTTCCAGAAAATATAGCAGCAAATAGCAAGCATATCTCCTCAAATGGGCAGTTTGTCTTCCTAATGATATTCAGATGTGGAAACACCCACAGAGTCCAGTCAGCTTCAGTCTAGTAAAGGACAGACTCTCTTTAAGTTTTTTGTTTGTTTGTTTGTTTGTTTTGTTTTGTTATTCTCAAAGAAATCACAAAGTACAGTAGAAGTCTTCTTTTCTTCAATGCGAGGATTGGTAACTGGATGAGCAAATAAAATAATTAAAACAGAATTGTGAAAATGGTGTATCCATACTTAATAGCATATTTGACTTGAATATGCAAATCGCTCTTTTCAACACATTTTTAAAATGTTTATTTATTTTGAGAGAGAGAGAAAGAGCGTGCAAATAGGGGAGGGACAGAGAGAAAGAATCCTAAGCAGGCTCTGAGCTGTCAGTGGAGATAATGTGAGGTCATAAGATCATGACCTGAGCCAAAATCAAGACTTGTACACTTAACTGACTGAGCCACCCAAGCTCCCCTAAATTGCTAGTGTTTTGTTGGAAAACCAAGAGTTTTTGTCTGAATAAGAACCCACTGCTTGTGATTCTTTATTAATTTTTTGCTTGTATAAATCTCATACACTGTCTTTGATGTCTAGTTTTTGTCTTAATGGAGGAAAAAAGTCAAAGCTATATGTAAACACTAAGTGCAGAAGCCTTTTAGAATTTTATACTTTTTCAAAACATTTTATATGTTTTAATCAACTTGCTTTTATCCACTTCCAAAGTATTTCCCTAGGTTTTTATTGGGGAAAAAAATCTCTTTTTAATACTCACGTTTCATCAGATTATGCAATGTTTAACTAAAGCATGATGAAATAATAAGCATAAATGATATAACCATGCTATGTAACAAATACAGTTGACCTTTGATAACTATATATAGTTGGTGAGATGGTCAGGGAACATTGCAACACTCTTCACAACAGCCAAGGTGGAGACAATAGAAATGTCCATTACTGGATGGATGGATAAAGAAAGTATGCTATACAATAAAATACCATTCAGCCTCAAAAAGGAATAAACTATTGATGCATACTACACCAAGGATACACCTTAAGAACATTATGCTAGGTAAAATAAACCAGTCACAGAAAGGCAGGGACTACATGATTACACTAATATAAGAAATCTAGAGTCAAACTCATAGATTCAAAAAAATGAATGGTGGTTGCCAGGGACCAGGGAAGGGAGAAATGGGGAGTTGATAATAAAAGAGTATAAAATTCCAGCTAAGCAAGATGAATAAACTATAGATAATCTGCTGTACAACATTGCGACTGTCAATAACATTGTACACTTAACAATTTGTTAAAAGAGTAGATCTCATGTTAAGTGTTCTTAGTAAAATAAAATAAAACAGATTTATGAAAAAAATCTAAACTACATCATGGGAAAAAGATCAACCTTATTAGCAACTAGAAAAATGTAAGATAAAACAATGCTATTAAAACAAACAAAAAAAGTGTCCACTACTTAAGGAAGTTAGCCCATCCTAGAAACTAATTAGTGTGTTCCACAAAGGAAGTTGAAAACCTGAGTTAACTCAGGGAGTTGGCTAAATGGAGATTAAAGTTTTTGTCGTATTGATTTTAACATGAGATAACTTGTTAAGTAATTTCTATTCCTCCTTATGACCAATCCTTTTTCTCTACTTCTAAAATTAATTAGGCTAAATTCAGAATATTTTTATTTGCTTTAAGAAGAATAGGGAAGGACAATCAGATGGATGAGAAAGAAAAGAAAAAAAAAGAAAAAGAAGAAAGTGTCACAGAGAAACATTTAGTCATGGTTACTTTTAGAGTTTTAATTATGCATCACAATCTAAGGAAGTATCACATTCTTTAGTATTTTTTGTGTTTTCCACTCAATAGTGATTGTGGAATTTTCCTAATTCAGTAAATGTGATTTTTGGAAACACATCCATGGCATAATTGAACAAAATAAAACATAATTTAATTGTATAAACTTTAGATACATAAAACAGTTATGGTATTTGTATATTTTCACATTAAAATTCATTTATTTTCAGGAAAAGGACAAATGGACATCACACAGGGAGTCTTTCATTCTTGTTTCCCCAAGCCCTTCTTATGGGTAACATTCATTAAGGCTACATTAGATTAAAAGCTTAAATCGTTATTAAAAAACTATATTAATTTTATGTCTAGGTGACATAGAAACAATTATCCTACATAAATGGGTTTAGTAACCCTATATTCAGCATAAATTTATGAGTACTTTCAAGCTTACTTTTAAAGGTTTAATTGGGGAAAACATCAAATATTCATGCTAATTCCTAAGGCAGTAATTTAGAGTAAGTAGCATACATTTTCTAAAGTAGAAACATATTAACTTAATCTAGGCCTAAAAATATAAATATATATGGTAAACTATGACCTACTGAAAATCTCTCTTAACAGAGGTCACTTTGTAGTAACGTTCTGTAAGCTGAGCAAAATGTTACTGTTCTTTAGTGCGATATCATGGTTTGTAGGCAAAGATGGATCTTAGTCCTAGTCAAGGTAAATACCCCAGACAGAAAGAGAATATTACTTGTAGCTAAAAGGTCGGTTTTAAAAAGCACAACTAATGTTCTTGAGAAAGGTTTCTCTCTTAGCAATGGTTTTCTAAACTGACATATGAAATATGGTATTTAAATTTCTTTAGAGCAACAAAACAAGATGAAAACTACAGGGTGTTTAAAGGAGTGTTATGCTAAGTGAAATAAGTCACACAGAGAAAGACAGATACCATATGTTTTCACTCTTATGTGGATCCTGAGAAACTTAACAGAAGACCATGGGGCAGGGGAAAGAAAAAAAAAAAGAGAGAGGGAGGGAGCCAAACCATAAAAGACTCTTAAAAACTGAGAATAAACTGAGGGTTGATGGGGGGTGGGAGGGAGGGTTGGGTGGGTGATAGGCATTGAGGAGGGCACCTGTTGGGATGAGCACTGGGTGTTATATGGAAACCAGTTTGACAATAAATTTAATATTAAAAAAAAAAAGAAGAAGACATCAACTCAATTCACTATTGACTCAAGATACTAGTAGAAACATTTCTATCTTATCTGGAAGACTATTAAGCCTGTTAAATTGTTCTATACTTCATATTTGATTTAGTCATCCCTTCATAGCATGATTTAAACTAGAACACAGCTAATAAAAATCAAGGTTATTTTCATAAAAGAATTTTCATGAAAACGATTTTGATTTTTATTCGCGTGTGTTCTAGTTTACATTCCATAAAACAATCTTCATGAGAATAATTTGGGATGTTAATATCAATATTAAAACAGTTTATTTTAAAGTCAGAGTTAATAAAATTTGTTCTGTGATCATATTTCTTTGAGGTTACTTTTCATTACCAAAAATACTATATTAATCCCCAAAGCACATTAGTAGTCCCTCTTGTTTCCATATTCCACCTTTTCAAGTAGGAAGATTACACAAATGCGATCACAAACGTGAATAACCATCTACATCAGCTCAGTGTGGTTTTCAATGGAAGGACACCATTATTAAATGGAGGATCTGCCCAGGAAAATGACTTATTAAGCTACTTTTCACATCTCAAAAATCACTTCATTAAAAAAAATCATTATTTTCCTTGCTGCCACTGTCTTGACCTAACTGTGATTGCTCTTTCGAAATAGAAATTTTGTGTCTTCTCTCTACTTTAGTGACAAAAAACAAGCGTTAAAAAATTAAAACAAACAAAATAGACATTTGAATCTTCAAAGCAAGCTGTTATCACCAACATGCAAAGAAAGAAGTTTGGAATTGACTGTAATGATGGGATTCTATTTTCAAAGAGCTTCATAAGTCCTCTCTTAAAGTCCAGATTAGATGCCATTTTTATATAAACAAAAGCTTTTTGTCTTTTTTGGCCTTGTTTTTTTTCTTTCTTCTTAGATCTAGCTGACGACCATGCAATGAGCAGCAGAGCCAAAGAACTCATTTAATCAAAGCCACTCCCAACATTAAAAATGCCTATTATTATTATTTTTGAAGCACACTTCTATCTTAAAATTGCCAAAAAATTTTAAAATTTAAACTGAACTTCTATAGACTTTGTTTACATATTTTTATAAATCTCTCTTTAATTATCCATGGCTCAATTTCTGTTGCTTTTTTAAAAATGTTTTATTTATTTTTGAGAGTGAGAGAGAGACAGAACATGAGCAGGGGAAGGGCGGAGAGAGACAGAGGGAGACAGAATCCAAAGCAGGCTCCAGGCTCTGATCTGTCAGCACAGAACCCAATGCAGGGCCTGAACTCATGAACCATGTGATCATGACCTGAACCCGGAAGATCATGACCTGAGCTGAAGTCGGACGCTTAACCAACTGGGCCACCCGGGCGCCCCAAATTTCTGCTGCTTTTTAATTCATGACTGTAGCCCAAGGAAACAATTGTAAATCCTTATTTTAGATCCATTTTGTATCTGATCAATGAAAATGGCTCACATCACTACTAAAAGATGCCATTTGATAGTAAAATCTAAACACATTGCACAAAGATACACAACACCTTATGAAATAGCTGACTTAGGTTAAAAATATGTTACTACTCTTTATAATATTAACAATTACCTCAACTATTCATATTTTTTCCTCTAAACTATTCTCTCAACTGTTCATATTTTCTCACTAAAACATCAGCTTATGATTTAAAAGTAGTTACACAAATAAATGTAAAACCCCAACTAAAGAAGAGTGGAAGCTGTATTAGAATGAAATCAGTTACTGTTAGGATAGACAAAGGGGCACTGCACATCTGAGACCTAAATGTAACCAAGAAAACACTCTGAGTAACAGCGTAGAGGTGATAGGAGAAATCTGCATATATTAAACCTAGCTTCAAGGTCAGTTGCCTTGTGATTCAAAACAGACTCTCCTTTTCAAAAGATAAGGAGCTGATTAGTACTAAATTATTAACTGGAATATAGATTATACTGGCAAGGAAAATAAAAAAAGCCAGGGTATAAGGAACGTTAGGATTCGATAGTCACTACTTCTGCATTTCCTTTTTACAATGGGTATTATCATTGTTGCCACTGCAAACTCAGCAAAGTTGGTCAGAATATTTAAGATTGTGGTAGCATTCTGATACCAAAGTTGCTGCATTATGCAAAATGAAGGGAAGGAAGTTATCAGTTTGGGCCAGTACCTATTTCAAATATGTTCTGAAGAGGTATAATATTAAATAAAAATAGCAGCTATTTTAGTATGCTGACTGCACAGACTTGAACATTTTGAACAAATGTATTGTGATCGTAAACTTTAGCATCTGGGAGCCAAATCTATCCATCCACCCACCCATACACACATACACACATAAGAGTTACTGTTTCTTCATGTAAAAGATGTAGTAACAGACTATCCCCACAGTCATAGAGTCAAGAACTCAAACTTCCTCCTTAAAGCTTTTTTTATCTGCATGGAAAAACAACATATCAATGTGATATTTTATGTAGATAAAACTAAACAACATTTGCATCTCCATTTAGTAAAGGTAGGTATATGATTGACTCATTTGAAATGTTAAATATTTCACTTCCTTTTATATAGATATTTTTGAAAAAAGCAATTGTTTTTTTGAAAATACCATAATGAAGTGTTTCTTTTAGAATAAAAATACAGAACAAAATTAAAGTGATATTAATAGCAAACAAATATTAACTTAACTTGAACTACACATCGTAGGTAAGGTCATGGCTTTTGGCAATGTGTTAAGTTTCAAAGTTAACACAAGTTACTATCACTCTCAAGTAAGTAATTTGTAATTGTTTAATATTTAACCTATACATTAGGCTAGTGATTCACAAAATCTGCTGAAAATTAGAATCATCTGGAAAACTTTTAAAGACCTCAAGGCCCGAGTTGCATCAAATTCTAATTTAATTAGAATGTCTGGGAGTGGAATCAGGTGTCAGTCTTTTAAGCAATTTGTAGGTGATTCCCATGTGCCACAAAGTCTGAAAGTTCCTGAAGGCATAGACCTTATATTCTTTATTCATTACTGTATCTCCAGGGCCTAGAATATTGTCTGCCACATGGTGAACACTCTCCAAATACTTACTGAATATATGAATAAAATAAAGATGCAAATAATTAACTTTGACACAGGACAGCATTCATATTGAACATATAAGTACATTTTGTAGGTCAAGCACTTTTGTAATCACTGAGTAATTTTATATGAACCAATAGAGAAAGTCCCTATTCTCATGAAACTTCTTATCAAGTAATAATACTATTATTATAATAAATAATAATTACATATTTTTTCATAAAGAGATCATTAAACCATTGTCTTTCCAGTGGATCCACAAACTGGAATGAAAAATATAATTAGTATTTTATACATTTAGACCTTGAAATGGCTAACTTACTGGTTTGCAGGTAAATACAAATAGGTATAAGTAAACCCTCTTATTCAGTGACTCCCCACCGACTGTCTTAATTTACATTGTTGTTTATCCTTAGGTATTTCAGAGGGACAATGCTGCAAAAACTGAATTGGCAAATAGAACCTTTGCTCCTAGGGGAAATGGGGCTAAATTTCTGTGAGCTTCTGGTCACAATTTTATCAACCAATCAATTTGCAACCTCGCTTTATGTGAGTTTCTGTCCAAAGATCACTTATGTAATATATATATATATGTGTGTGTGTGTGTGTGTGTGTGTGTGTGTGTACACATATATATATCCCTTATGTAATATATATACACATACATATATCCCTTATGTAATATATATATATATGTATATATATATGTATATATTGTTGATCCAGTAACACTGAACTCACAGCCAAAAGCATTGTAACTCATGCTTGAACAAAGCTCATCTAAAATGTACTTTCGCTGCAAGACACATCACAGCCTTCTTGCAATTTGTAATACTAGACAGTACTTCAGTAGTACATTTGGGGATCATTTTAAATAGCCAAACCACCAACAAAAAGCACAAACATGAGAAAAGCGTGGCATGAAAGATGTGAAAAGGATACTTTTTGGTACGAGAGCGGAAACAAGAAGGCAGAGCATTGTCTTGTATGATCTCAACTGAGAACCCGCTTCTGGAGCAATTCAAGCTTTTCACCAGTCAGCAGACCCACAAATGACTGCGAATGTACCTTGAGTATTGATTTTGAGGTCAGAAATAAATTTTAGCAAATAGGCTTATCTGCAAGCATGGAACCCACAAATGATGAAGATCTGCTATATATACAGATATGCAATTATTACTGAGGTTTTCAATATGCAGCAAAAAGAAAACTATTCATTGGTTGTGTAACATATTAATTATATATTGAAATAGAACTTCCTGAGATTTGCAAAGTCCTTTGTAGTCTTTAAATTAAATATTTAAAAAGTTATGTTTCTGTTACTAGTATTTGGATTTCAAATGTAAAGAAAAATTTACATATATATATATATATATATATATATATATATAAACTTTTCCCCTTTGAGGTTTGTCCATTTTTGTTGATCCAACCTCCTAATGTTTATTTATTATTTATCTTATTTATTTATTTATTTATTTTTCAGAGAGAGAGTGAGATCGTGCACATGTACATGCTGAGGAGGGGCTTAGGGAGAGAGAGAATCTTAAGGAGGTCCACACCCAGCGTGGAGCCCATCTTGAAGCTTGATCTCATGATCATGAGATCATGATCTGAGCCAAAATCAAGAGTCAGATGCTTAACTGACAGATATACAGACCCCCTGTAAGTCATTTTATTCGATATAAGAAACCAAACAGTAACTTTTCAATTCGAAGCCCCTAAAATTAAAAACTGTATTTCTAAATTTATAATAAAAAAAAAATCAGCCAGTAATTTCACTGTGATGTTAGGTTATGAAAGTAAATGGAAAGTTTGTTCAGGCAAGCACTGTTACAGTCGCATTAATTAGGGTAACTTAATTTTTCAGTGATAAATATTCACCATGATAGCAGAAATAATGTTCTTCCTACTGTTCTCCCTTTAGCTGTGGTTAAAAAAGAAAAGAAAAGAAAATGAAAAGAACAACTTAGGTTAGAAATATGGGCCTCTGGAAAAGTTTAAGCCGTGAATATGTACTATTTAAATACATATTTATATCAGAATACTAGGAGCAAAAATTGTTTTGCTTAAGTGTTAAGAGCATATCATAATAATTTTTATGGTATTACTACTATATTTTAAAGTGATTAAAAGTTAATAGAATAATTTCACTAGTATAGTCTCTTTCAAGTAGAAAAAGCTATTTAGTAAACTATATACTAAAAAACTATATAGTAAAACTATACAGTATCTGATATATTTTTCACAGAGCTGAAGCTTAAACAGTTTTGAGGGGACTCTTGAAGAGAAATTAAATTTCTAGAAACACACTGCCAAGGCCCTGACAGGGTCCAGAAGGGGCTCATACAACAGATGTGCCTTGAAATTGAAGTTTCATTAGCTTCCCTTGAAATCTAACCCTGACTTACTAAATACAACTGAAAAAGAGGCAACTCCTTCTTTTTCTCTTCCTCATAATACTCATTTTTTTTCCGTTTGCTGCTATTTTATTTTGGAGTCTCATGCATTTAAAATTACCATCACTATTTAGAAATATGATTCTAAATTTTTATTGCAATGATTCCTCCATTTTAAAATATGATTTTAGATCAATTTTTTTTAACTAAGAGCTACACCCATTGTGGGACTTGAACTCATGACCCTCAGACCAAGAGTCATATGCTTTACCAACTGAGCCAGACAGGTGTCCCTGCATCTTTAACTTTTTAATTAATCTTTTCACCCTAGAATGTTTTTCTGTCACATAGAGTAAAACTTTTCCATAGTATTATAAGTGGGGACCAAAAACTTCAATCTGGTACTATGAGGTCAATAAAATTACCCAGGTGAGCCTCGTTGGCTTAGAGGTGAAATGTCAGGTGCTTTAATCCAAGTCTTTCCAGGTTTCAGAGGTAGTTTGTACATGATAACATCTGAGCATCAAGGCTGAAATATTAATGGAGAAGATTCTGGATATTGTCATTGGTTAGAATGACACCAAGAATACTAGAACGGTCAAAAACATTATCTCCAAACTCTCAATATTATGAAATAGGTCATTGCATATTATATACATATATATATAAATATACACAAAGACTTTTATATATAAAATGGAACTCATTTACCCACAGAAAAGAAAAAGCTTTCTTTTCTGATTTTCCTAACTTTATCTTGGTGAAATTGTTCTTCTAGTAATAAACACACACACACACACACACACACACACACACACACACATTTAACAATGACAGCAAATTCAGCCCACTTTAATCTTACTGATTCAATGACCAAGTCAGATTTATCCTAAATAACACATTTTTCATTTATCCGTACCTATTCATCCCCACAGTCTTCCTAATTCAAGATGGAATCACTTCCTGTGTGAACTATTGCAACAGCCTCCCAGTCTTTTCACTTGCTCCTTCTTCTCCCTCATCCATTTCATCATGTGTATTCTATTCTGTATACAGGCTACTATTCCTAAGGTACATATTTTATGTTACTGTTCTGATAAAAAAAAATGTAATAACTCCAACAACTTAAAAAGCATATGGTATGGACATAAATACATAAAGTAGGTTTTCAAGACTACTTATGATACAACCCTAAATGATGAAATATTTCTCAAGACAATCATTTTAATCAGACAGACTGATCTTGTAATTTCTTGAGTCATTGCTCCTTACTGAGGAAGATGAGGTTGAATATGTAATTACAGAATGTTTTGAAATGGTGACTGAAGTTTCCTTTTACTTGTCTCCAAATTTACAGCAATTCTTTCCAGAGTTATAATCTTACCTATTCATATTCCTTATTGTTCCTAGCACAATACTATGCATATGTGTAGCATAAATTTTTATTTAGTAAATATATTAATAGGAAGTCAACCCACGTGAAATGTGTGTATGCTATAGGTCTCTAAAAGGTGCTCATATCTCTATGTTCAAATTCTAATCTGTGGATTCATGGGAGTGTATAGTTGCAAAACGTTATCAAGCTGTACACTTATGTATCTGTATTATACTTCAATAAAGAGTATAAAAATTAATCTGCTGTAAGATTGTATCTTAAGGAAGTGTTACTATTTCTAGCAGTTTAAGGTAGCCCATATAAAGTATCTTCTATTAAATGTTTTCATTATACAACACACAGCAGCCCAGTAGGAATATTCTTAGAAAAGTAACAGTTATTGACAGTCTCATGAAAATTACAGACAAGCAAATACATAGTTATTTTTTCTGGTCAGTTATAATCAATTAATTTTGTAATGAAATGTAACCTTTTTACTAAGCTCAATAGTCTAATCAGTATTATGGATTTTAGAGAAGGTTTTAAAAATCCACTGAATCTCTTTCCCGTAAAAAAATCTTCAGGGGTACCTGGGTGGCTCAGTTGGTGAAGCCTCTGACTTTGGGTCAGGTCATGATCTACAGTTTGTGGGCGTGAGCCCCGCATCGGGGTCTCTGCTATCAGCACAGAGACTGCTTTGGATTCTCTGCCCCGCCCCCGCCCCTACGCTGCTCATGCCTGCGTGAGCGCTCTCACTCTCTCTCTCAAAAATAAACATTTTACAAAAACTTCAATAATTCGCTAATTCCTCATATACTACTAGTTTCTTATATACTGCTATTGTATATACCAGCTTCCCCATTAATGTACTCAAAGAAGATTCACACAGATAATTTTCCACTTCTTCATTTATTGCTCATCACTGGGGTCCAAAATATTAGGATAATTAATTTATTATATATCTAGCAGTGGGATCAATGTGTTTTGCTTATATAATTGAGGGAAGAAGAAAATGAATTTTTTTTTCTATAGGAAGAAGTGATTGCAGCAATGGGACTTAGGGGCTACTTAGAGAGCCTATCAGAGAATGATGGAGGTATAATGTTCAAATCCCTGATTCTAGAAGGCTGAATTAGCATCTAGGAAAAGCAGGAGGGAGAAGAAATTCATCATCCTGGATTCAAGGAGGTTACCATTCCTTTGCATCTTTGACAGAAAGCTGGAATTCAAAACAAGTCTTTACAGTTCCAAAGGCTTTCCTTTTTTATGCCCTCTGTTTCATGGTTTGCTTCAATTCACCTGTCTACCTATTTAAAGGTAAATAACCAAACTCCTTGAAAGTATTTCCGTTCTATAGGCATGGCGTAATTACACATCTATATTAACTTATATGAAATATTACTCCTGAAATACCACTTCACTAAAGCTTAGGTGGCATATTAGGATATAGCAGGGGTTCCCATGAGTGGTGATTTTCCCTGCCCAGGGAAAATGTGAAGATGTCTGGGGACATTTTTTGGTTATGACAACTGAGGGGAATAGTGATACTGATACCTAGTTGGTATAGGCCAGAGATGCTGCAAACATCTTACAGTGACAGAGCGATGGCTCAGGGCAAAGAATTACCAGGCCGAATGTCCATAATGCTGAGGTTAGGAAACTTTGACCTCCACCTGAATTATGTGTCCTCACTTAAAATTCAAAAATTTTATTTTATTTTATTTTATTGTTTTATTTTATTTTATTTTTTTATTATTTTCGAGAAAGCCAGAGAGCACAGGGGAGGGGCAGAGGGAGACAGGGAGAGAATCTTAACCAGGTTCCCCCAAATCAAGAGCTGGATGCTTAACTGACTGAGCGACCCAGACACTCCCAAATTCAAAATATTTTAAATGAGAATCAATAAGAATAATGTATTTAAGCATTCTGAAAATTACAAGAATCAGCTGTGATCATATACTTGAGCCTTTTGGAAATTATAAAGGACTGTTTAATCATTTATTTAAATTTATTATTATGAAATAAAAGTTTATATGAATATATTGTGGTATACTCTAAGCTATATAGTCACAGACTCTTATACATTATCATAATCCCAGTATCTCCATAGTCAGGCAGTACATTAAAAAGTTTGTTTAATAAATGAGTTATTATATTAGCATAACAATTGTAATTCCTGGGCAGAATCTTTTACATAGAAATCTAAAAAAAACACAGCTTTCTTGGTTTTCACTGAAAAAGGACTTTGTTGTCTCCAAAGTTAATTTAATTTTATTTTTTCAGTGTTTATTTATTTTTGAGAGAGAGAAAGCACATGCTAGCGGGGGAGGGAAAGAGAGAGAGGGAGACAGAATCCAAAGCAGGCTCTGTGCTACCAGTGCAAAGCCTGATGTGGGGCTCTAACTCACAAACTGTGAGATCATGACCTAAGGTGAAGTTGGATGCTCAACCAACTGAGCCATCCAGACACCCTCAAAGTCAATTATAATAAAGAAGTACTGGGAAGGGAGACATACAACAGCTAGGAGACAGAGAGTGAACTGTAACTTAATAATAGCTGTCCGACAGGCATTTTATTTATTTTTAAAAAAATTTTTGTTACCGTTAATTTTTGAGAGACAGAGACAGACAGAGCACAGGCAGGGGAGGGGCAAAGAGAGGGAGGGAGACACAGAATCTGAACCAGGCTCTAGGCTCTGAGCTGTCAGCACAGAGCCTGACACGGGGCTCGAACACAACAACTGTGAGATCAGGACCCGAACCGATGTCAGATGCTTAAGCAACTGAGCCACCCAGGTGCCCCAGGAGAATGCGTTTTCTCATCTCTAGAAGAGAGTCTCCATCTGGTCTATTTGTTAACATATTCTGTGTATTCCAACCACTAGCATCATCATTGTAGCCTTATAATACCATTGTTTAATATCAATCTGGTTAGTCTCCATTCATTTTTGTCCTTTTTTCAAAATTACTACTTCATTCTGTTTATAATGTTATAATGTTAACTTTAGAATCCTTGGGACAAGTTTTACCCAAACCTGTAAATAAATTCAAAAGCTTCTCAATTCTTTACACATTTAAGATTTCCTACCCCAATACCTGGTAATTCCATTTACTACTTTTTATGTTTTCTTTTAAAGCACATAAGTATCAAATCATCTTAAACTTGACATCTCTGTTCACAATTATTTCCAAACACTATGTATTTTGAAAACATATTACTAAATTTTAATGGAATTAGTTAACACTTTTTGAACCGGTTTTGAAACTTTATTATAAATAATAGTTTTATAAAAAAGATTTGTATAAAAATGTTTATTTTCCTTGCATCTTTAATTATGAAACTTAGAAGACTGACTTGTAAAAAAAAAACAAAGCAAATTTTACAATGTATGTAAATTAAAATTTAAAAGTTGATCCTTCCCCTTCCCAATTTCACTCCCCAGTTACAGAAGTATTAGAGACAAAGATTTTAATAAAATGGGTAGAAAGGCAAGTAGATGGGCTATAAATAAAAATAGGTAATTATTTCGATAGATAAGCTTTATATAAATAAATAACATGTGACATGAACACTCACTGACATACACAACATGCACACACACATGTAGAATTTTTTACACATATAAGCTTTTCATATGCTTATAGAAATTTTCAGCCCAATAGAACTGCAATGTTCAACTATTGAGACACGAATATCCACATTGATACATAGAGATCTATGTCATTTTTAACCACTGAATAAAATTACTTTTGCCAAAAGGATATTTCAGTGGTTCCCACCTAAACTTTTGTGTGGATTTGTACCCATCAAAAAAAAAATGGCAGAATTGGAAGGGGAAAATAATCTTTACAAGATTACCTCTTGATATTTTAAAGGAGGAGAAAAGTAGAATTTGGGAAAAGCCAGTGCGTAATAAGAAGCATATTCAGAAAATATTTAGGAACTATACTTAAGTGTTAGTGAGCCAGTTCAATCATGAAATCTACTAAACTTTGAATTAAAAAGGAGGTCAAAGGAAATGATATTCTAGTAATCAAGATATATGCTACCTTGTAGGAATTAAGGGACATGAGAATGAGGTGGCTTGTTAATTATTTTCTCTGATTAGGTTACCTATTTAGCCCCATGTACATTTAAATATTAATCAGAGATCCACTTTAGCACAGTGTTATTCAAAAGGATAAAATGAGGGAAGAGTTCAAGTACATGATAAACAGGCACTTAAAATGGAAGATAAGAGTTCCCTGCTTACTAAACCTAGTATTTAATAACTACTAAAGCTGCTCGTAAATTTTATGATAGATTTTATTTTTGCTATCTATAACTTTTATGTTTGCGAAATTAGTATTTGTTTGAAATTTCAAAATCAGATTCTTATATAAAAATCACTAAATCTACTTTCAGACCTATTTAGCTTGTAGACTATACAGTTTGTGATACACTACATGTGTATGCTGTGGTAGCAAGAAAGGGTACAACAGTCTATAATATACACCTGATCTTGAATTACTTACATAATCATTTTTAAAAGCATGCTCACATTTTTAGAACGCAGGCACTTCCATTTTCATTAAAAGAGAAATATCATTACTAATTTTAAAAGTACAATTTTACCTCCGAGAATCTCAGACTCTGGGGATATCTTTTACCAATTAAAAATAAATAATTAAAATGCATCGTGTTAGTTATTACAAACAGGCTGTCAAGGGTCATTCCACTTAAATCATTGAGTAGCAAGCAGAGTTAATTATTCAGAGTCTGTGTATCTACAAAATATTTAAAATGTAACAGAGTTTAATGAATTCATCACATTCTTCTTCAGACGATTTTTAAACTAGCTGAACAAGTGGCAAGAAACCCCAAATATGTTTATTTGCAACTCTTGTATCATGTATTTTTCCCGACTTTTGTATTATGGAGATTAGAGTATAACTCTCTCCAGCATAAGGCACATTTATATTTGTTTATGAGTGACTGGACAGTGAAATTGGCTCAATAAGACTGCAAGACAGGGATGACTGGGTGACTCAGTCAGTTAAGCCTCCAACTTCGGCTCAGGTCATGAGCTCATGATTTGTGGGTTCGAGCCCCGCATAGGGTTCTCTCTGCCCACACAGAGCCTGTGTCCTCAGTCCCCACTCTCTCTGCCTCTACCCCACTTGTGAGTGTGCACGTATGTGTTCTCTCTCTCTCTCTCTCAAAAATAAATAAACATTATAAAAAAAGACTGCAAGATAAAACAATTTTGCCTTAACTTTGTCCTTATTTTACTGAATGAATATAATTTCAATACATTGTGGTTTTTGAGTTCCAAATTTCTGAAACCTTTGCACTACTTACCTTGTGCTGGATTACATAAAGAGAGAAGCCAGCTCACGGTAGATCACGGACAGTCCCAAATTCATTTGGAAATTCCAAAGGTGCATTTGGGAGCAAGAAATGCATAGTATAAATGAATCAGAAAGAGTCAGCAAGCATGGAATCAGCTAAGACCAATGCTTCATTTGCAGTTGAGGGAAACAAAAAGGTTAAGTGACTTGTCATAGGTTCACTAATAAGTTAGTGGAAGAATCGGGATTAGAAATCAGTAACTACATCAAATATTTAGCCGGTAAAATCGGTACACCCCAAAACTAACATACTTTCAGAAAATGTCACCCTACAAAAACAGAGACCTCCTTTCTAAACCCTAATAAACTACTAATAAAATCCTCTGAAAAGTAATTTCTCCGTGATAATCATAATGTTAGGAATTGAGTATATTACAGATTCTGATAAAATTTCTATAATCACCTTCATGAGTAAATGGAACTAAAAATATCTACCCTCCTTTGCACTCATGGACCACCAAATATAATAGGTATAATTCGAAATCACAACATTATAGAGTCAGATAGATAAGACTCAAACTAGTTTGCACAATCCATAATTCACTATATCTCAGGGTTACTTATATGTAAGTAATAAGAGATCATTTAAATTTGTTATAAAAATATCAATAACCTAATTAGTCATCAGGAGAACATAAATCTACAATTTAGACAAAAGGAAATGTAAATAGAAAACTAATATATGGGGAAATGTCCAAATTTGGTATTAATCAAAGGACATTCACCTTAAAATATAATTTTATTCCTAGTAAATAGTGTATTTGGTAAATTACATTATATGCTACAGATAACCAGTATGACTCTTACAATGCTGATAACAATGCAAGCCACCTTCTGCTGAACATGTATATATCAAAAACTATTAAAATGCTTATAAACTTTGACCTAATAATGCCAGTTCTAAGAATCTCTTTCTTGAGATTTGATAACCAGAACCGCACTGGTATTTTAAAAGCAGAAACACTGTTGTTTAATATAAACAGTAAAGTTATGTTTTCTTTCCTGATCATGTCCAGAATTTTATTAGACTTCAAAATTTGGAGGCAACTTAGGCTCATGTATTCTGAAAATAGTCTACAATGATTCCTACGTCCTTAGATCACCTGGAACTTTGTGTTTACTGATTTTAAACTAGTTCCTATCCATAGCAAAGGATTATAGTTTGTGATGACATGATTTTCTCATAGGTCCTCATACACTCCTACTGGCACACCCAGAATTGTCAGCACTATGCTGTAATTAACTCCTTTTCTATCCCACTCGAAAATTCACTTCAAAACTCAGGAAAGTAAGACAGTTTTTACAGGCACGGTAATAATTCAGTTCTAACAGGAACAATCCTCAAACTTTGATAAAGTATTGTAAGAAACAAATTACTTTGTGGAAGATTAGTTGACCATACATTTGTGGGTCCATTTCTGAGTTTTCCATTCTGTTCCATTGATTTATGTGTCTGTTTTTGTGTCAGTACCATGCTGTCTTGACGGTTACAGCTTTGTAATATAGCTTGAAGTCCGGAATTGTGATCCCCCCAGCTTTGGTTTTCTTTTTCAACATTACTTTGGCTAGTCAGGGTCTTTTCTGGTTTAATACAACTTTTAGGATTGTTTGCTCTAGCTCTGTGAAGATGCTGGTGTTATTTTGCTAGGGACTGCACTGAATATGTAGTTTGCTTTGGGTAGTATTGACATTTTAACAATATTTGTTCTTCTAATCCATGAGTATGTAATGGTTTTCCATTTCTTGTGTCTTTCTTTCAATTTCTTTCATAAGCTTTCTATAGTTATAGTTTCAGATCTTTTACCTCTTTAGTTAGGTTTATGCCTATGTATCTTATGGTGTTTGGTGCAATTGTAAGTGGGATTGATTCCTTGATTTCTCTTTCTGCAGCTTCATTATTGGTGTATAGAAATATAACCAATTTCTGTACATTGATTTTGTATCAACTGCAACTTTGCTGAATTCATGGATCAGTTCTAGCAGTTTTTTGGTGGAGTCTTTTGGGTTTTCCCTATAGAGTATCATGTCATCTGAGAAGAGTGAAAGTATCACTTCTTCTTTGCCAATCAGTATGCCTTTTAATCTGTTTAGCTGTCTGATTGCTGAGGCTAGGACTTCCAGTCCTATGTTGAACAACAGTGGTGAGAGTGGACATCCCTGTCATGTTCCTGACTTTGGGGGGAAAGCTTTCAGTTTTTCTCCATTGAGTATGATATTAGCTGTGAGTCTTTTGGATATGGGCTTTATGTTGTCGAGATATGTTCCTTATATCTCTACTTTCTTGAGGGTTTTTATCAAGAAAGGATGAGGATCATCTGGTTCTTATCCTTTCTTTTACATTAATGTGGTGTATCAAGTTGATTGATATACATATGCTGAACCAGCCCTGCAGCCCGGGAATAAATCTCACTTGATCATGGTGAATAATTCTTTTAATATAGTGTTGAATTCGATTTGCTAGTATCTTGTTGAGAATTTTTGCATCCAGGTTCATCAGGGCTATTGGCCTGTAATTCTCCTTTTTAGTGGGATATTTGTGTGGCTTGGGAATCAAGGTAATGCTGGCTTCATAGAAGCCAGCCTGGAAGCTTTCCTCTCATTTCTATTTTTCGGAAGAGCTTGAGAAGAATAGGTATTAACTCTTAAATATCAGGTAGAATTCCCCTGGGAAGCCATCTGGCCCAGGGCTCTTGTTTGTTGGGAGATTTTTGATAACTGATTTAATTTCTTTGCTGCCTACGGCCCTATTCAAATTTTCTATTTTTTTTTTTTCCTCTTTCAGTTTTGGTAGTGTGTTTCTAGGAATTGGTCCATTTCTTCCAGATTGCCCAGTTTGTTGGCATATAATTTTTCATAGTGTTCTGTTAACAACTGTTCGTATTTCTGTGGTGTTGGTTGTGACCTCTCCTCTTTCATTCATGAGTTTATCTATTTGGGTCCTCTCTCTTTTCTTTTTGATAAGTCTGGCTAGGGGTTTATCAATTTTGTTTACTCTTTTAAAGAACCAACATTTAGTTTTATTGATCTATCCTACTGTTTGTTTCTTTCTTTCTTTGTATATTGTTTTCTTCTGCTCTAATCATTATTTTCTTTCTTTGGCTGGCATTAGGCTTTATTTGCTACTCCTTTTCTAGCTCCTTTACCTGTGAAGTTAGGTTGTGTATTTGGGACCTTTCATGCTTCTTGCAATAGGCCTGAATTGCAATGTACTTTCCTCTTAGGACTGCCTTTGCTTCATTCCAAAGAGTTTGGGCTGTCCTGTTTTCATTTTCAAAAAAGCAGGAATGAGTATCCAAGGAAAAAAGTCTCTTCAACAAATGGTGCTGGGAGAACGGGAAAGAGACATGCAAAAGAATGAAACGAGACCACTTTCTTACACCATACATGCAAAAAAATTAAAAATGGATGAAATACCTAAATGTCAGATAGGAAACGACCAAACACTAGAGGAGAAAACAGACAGCAACCTCTCTGATCGCAGCCACAGCAACTTCTTATGAGATATGTCTCTGGAGACAAAATAAAAGCAAAAATGAACTATTAAGACCTCATCAAGATAAAAAGCTTCTGCAAGAAGGAAACAATCAACAAAACTAAAAGACAACTGATGGAATGAGAGAAGACATTTGCAAATGACATAGCGGGTAGAGTTAGTATCCAAAATCTATAAAGAACTTATCAAACTCAACACCCAAAAAACAAACAATCCAGTGAAGAAATGGGCAGAAGACATGCATAGACACTTTCCCAAAGAAGACATCCAGATGGCTAACAGACCCATGAAAAGATGCTCAACATCACTGATCATCAGGGTAATACAAATCAAAACCACAATGAGATACCACCTCACACCAGTCAGAATGGCTGACAATAACAACTCATGAAATAACAGGTATTGGTGAGGATGCGAAAAAAGGGGAACACTTTTGCACTACTAGTCGGAATGCAAACTGGTGCAGCTATGCTGGAAAACACTACGCAGTGTTCTTAAAAAATTAAAAATAGAACTACCCTATGACCCAGCAATTGTACTACTAGGTATTTATCCAAAGGATACAAAAATGCTGATTCAAACGGGCACATGCACCCAATGTTTATAGCGGTGCTATCAACAATAGCCAAGTTATGGAGAGAGCCCAAATGTCCATCGACTGGTGAATGGATAAAGAAGACATGGTATATGTGTGTGTGAGTGTGTGTGTGTGTGTGTGTGTGTACACACATACATGTATAATGGAATATTACTCAGCAATCAAAAGGAACGAAATCTTGCCATTTTCAACAACATGGATGGAACTAGAGTATATTATGCTAGGCGAAATAAGTCAGAGAAGACAAATATATGATTTCATTCACATGTGGAATTTAAGAAACAAAACAGATGAACATAGGGGAAGGGAAGGAAAAATAAGATAAAAACAGAGACAGGGGCAAACCATAAGAGACTTTTAAATACAGAGAAGAAACTGAGGGTTGCCGGAAGGGAGGTTGGTGGGGGGGGATGAGCTAAATGGGTGATGGGCATTAAGAAGGGCACTTGTTGGGATGAGCACTGGGTGTATGTAAGTGATGAGTGGGCTCTACTTCTGAAACCAATACTACACTGTATGTTAATTAAGTTCAATTTAAATAAATAAATTAAATTAATTTTTTAAAAAGAAACAAATTACTTATAAAACACAATAATTACAATATATCAGTTTGTTATGGCACCAGGAATTGAAAACTCGGATCTAGATCAACTGCCACTGCAAGAATATCTTGACAACATTTCTCACTAGGAGTGAAAGCCTTTGTACATTCAGATTTGATTAGCTACGGCTAATAAAAATATTATACAGTATTTATTAGATAATTACTTTTTGCCAGGCCTTGTGTTACTTTACATGCCATATCTTATTTAATATTTACATTACCTCTGTACATGACCATCATTTCTGTCTTTATTTTATGAGAAAATTGAAACAGAGAGTTTCAACAATTTCTCCAAATGAAGTCAGTGATAAAACTAGACACAAATATAGGGCAATCTAATGTCAAAATCTGTTCTCTTAACCAATGCTTTCATTTACCACATGAAAATTCTTCAAGTATTTGATAATGGTTTACCTATGAAGTTTTCTTTATGGAAAATAATCTCCCTCTCCCTCCAGACCCCAAAGTGCTCCTCCTAGTGGCTCCACCACTATTTCTGAGTTATTGTGTGTCTGTCTGGAGAAAGTCTATGCATATAAAAACTGTGTATGTTTATGCACTTTTAAAATGCAAATCAGTAATAATATACATTATGTTCTGCAAATGTCTTTTTTGCTTGAGAAATATTCAGGAAATGCTTTTGTATCATCATCTATAGTGCAAACACTTGTCCAGTGCACAATTAGGTTGTCCCCAGGGGTTTCCTAATATAGATAATGTTATCATGAACTACAAACAACTTTCCTAACATGTGTTTTTGTAGAGACAGGTATAGCCTTTTTTTTTTTAAGAGATAAGATCAAATTACTTCAAAGTGATTGTAATAATTTACACATACACCAACACTATACGGTAACAGAATACCTGTTTTCTCACAACCTCATCAATACTAATATGAGCAGACACTCTTAGTTTTGCTAAACTGAATAGGAGAAATATTATGGTGTTGTTTAGACTTCTATTTCTTTAATTATTTGTATAGACCAGACATTTTACATACATACATACACATGTATACATAAATTTTACAAATAAATATATGTGTATACATATGTAGTAAATATATACTTTATACATGTATGTTTATTTATAATTCAATGTTTTGATAACATTCAAAATGTGGTACTATCATCACTAATTCCAGAACATAATACACCCCAAAAAACTCATACTCCTCAGACCCTGGGAACAATTATGCTTTTTTTCTCTTTTTTATTTCCCCATTCTGGACACTTCACATGAATGGAATTGTGCAATATTTGTGCCTGTGTGTTTGTGTGTGTGTGTGTGTGTCTTCCTGTTTTCACTTAGCACGTTTTCATGGTACATCTATGTTGTAGTATATATCAGCACTTCATTCCTTCTATGGTTTAACAATACTTTATTTAGGGGCACCTGGATGTCTCAGTTGAGCGTCTGGCACTTGATTTCAGCTCAGTTCATGATCTCAAGGTCATGAGATCGAGCCCCTGCATCAGGCTCTGCGCTGAGAGTACAGCCTGCCTGGGATTCTGTTCCTCTCTCTCCCTCTGTCCCTCCCTTGTATGTGCTCTCTTTCAAAAATAAAATAAATGAGATGAAATGAAATGAAATGAAATGATGAAATGAAAAAATAATACTCTATTTAATGGATATTCCTTATTTTTGTTTATTCATCCATTTGTTGATAAAAATTTGAATTGTTTCCACTTTTTGTCTACTAAGAATAATGTTGCTATGAACATCGACATACAAGTTTTGTATATGAATATATATTTTAAATTCTCTTGGGTACATTACTTGGGAATGGAGTTGCTGTGTTATATGGTAACTACATGTTTAACTTTGAGAACTGCCAAACGTTATCCCAGAGCAGCTGCAAGTTTTTACATTCATCCAGTAACATGTATGAGGTTTCAATTCTTCCACATTCTTGCCACCATTTGCTATTGTCTGTCTTTTTCATGATAGCCATCATAGTAGGTATGAAATCTCTCTCATTGTTCTAAATTGCATTTCCCTAATGACTAATGGTGATGAGTATCTTTTCATATTCTTATTGGCTATTTATATATATGATGGTCTTTGCAAAAACACTTATTCAAATCCTTTGCCCATCTGTAATTGGCTTTTTATGATATACTGCAACAAAAGAGTTCTTATATTCTGAATACTAAAACCATTATCACATATATGATTTGCAAATACTATCTCCCACTCTGTGGGTTACTTTTCACTTTCTTTTTTTTTTTTTAAATTTTTTTTTTTTTCAACATTTTTTATTTATTTTTGGGACAGAGAGAGACAGAGCACGAACGGGGGAGGGGCAGAGAGAGAGGGAGACACAGAACCGGAAGCAGGCTCCAGGCTCCAGGCTCCGAGCCATCAGCCCAGAGCCTGACGCGGGGCTCGAACTCACGGATCGCGAGATCATGACCTGGCTGAAGTCGGACGCTTAACCGACTGCGCCACCCAGGCGCCCCACCTTTTCACTTTCTTAATAGTGGCCTTTGAAGCACAAAGGATTTTAATTTTGGTGAAGTCCAATTTATTTTTTGTTGGGGGTGGTTGTATTATTTTTCTTTTCTTTTGTTGACGCTTTTAGTATCATATCTAAGAATTCACTGCCTAATCCAAGATCATGATGATGTAAAGCTGTTCTCCTCTGAAATTTTTATAGTTTTGGCTCTTATATTTAGGCCATTGATCATTTTAAGTTAATTTTTAAATATAGTGTAAGCAGGGTTTCAACTTCATTCTTCTGCATATAAATTTCCAAATGTCGCAACACTATTTGTTGAAGAGACAATTCTTTTCAAACTAAATGGTCTTGGTGTCCTTGTCAAAATCAATTGACTGTAATTTCATGGGTTTTTAACTGGACTCTCAAATTTTCACTGATCCACATATCTATTTTTATGCCAATATCAACAGTCTTGTTTTTTTCTTCTTTTAACATTTTTTAACTCAAGTATAATTAACATAGTGCTATATTAATTTCAGGTGTACAACATAATGATACAACACTCTACACAATTCTCAGTGCTCATCAAGATAATACCCTTAATTCCCTTTATCTATTTCACCTACCTACCTCCTCTCTGGCAACCACTAATTTTCTCTGTATTTAAGAGTCAGTTTTCTTTTTTCTTTCTTTCTTTTTTTTTGTCTTTTTGTTTGTTCATTTGTTTTGTACTGTAAATTCCAGACAGGAGTGAAATTGCATGGTATTTGCCTTTCTTTGATGGACTTATTTCACTTAGCATTATACCCTCTAAGTCCACCTGCAAGATTGCATTCTTTTATATGGCTGAGTAATATTCTATTGTATATATGTACCACATCTTCTCTATCCATTACTGTAGATTTGTAGTAAGTTTTGAAGTCAGAAAGTGTGGGTCCTCCTATGTCCCTTTTTTCAAGATCGTTTGGTCTATTCTAGGTCCCTTGCATTTCCACATGAACTTTAGAATCAGCTTGTCTAATTCTGCCAAAACAAACAAACAGAAAACCTGGAATGTGTGTGTTACAATTGCATTGAATCAGTAGATCAATTTGATCCATCTTAACAATATTAAGTCTTCTAATCCATGAACATGGTATATATTTCCATTTATTTAGGCCTTCAGTTTCTTGTAATAATGTTTTAGAGTTTTTAATGCACAAATCTTACATTCCTTTGTTAAATTTATTCTTTATATTTTATTCTTTTTAATCCTATGTTAATAGAACAGTTTTATGATTTTGTTTTTGGTTTGTTCAGTGCTGGTATATAAAAACACAACTTATTTTTTTTCTATATTGATCTTGTGTCCTGTAACCATATTTAACTTACATTTGCTCTAAAAACTTTTTGGGGATTCCTTGGGATTGTCTATACACAACATCATGCTTTGCAAATTCAGATAGTTTTACTTCTTCCTTTTCAGTCTGGATGCATTTCAATACTTTTTCTTCCCTAGTTGCCCTGGCTAGAAACTCTAATAAAATGTTATGTAGAAGTTTCAGAAACATAAATCCTTGTCTTCCTGATACTTAGAGAAAATATTTCAGTCCTTAAGCATTAAATATGATGATAGATGTGGTCTTTTCATAAATGCACTTTATCAGGTTGAGGAACTTCACTTGTATTTCTAGATAATTAAGTGCCCCTATCAAGAAAGGGTGTTGGATTTTGTCAAATGCTTTTTCTATGTCTACTGAGATGATTATGTGTTTTTTGTCCTTTACCATTTCATATGCATTGATTGTATGTGTGTTGATTTTTGTATGTTGAATTACCATCGCATTTCTGAGATAAATCAGACTTGGTTATGATTTATAATCCTTTTTTATTTTGCTCTATTTGGTTTGCTAGTATTTTGTTGAAGATTTTTGTATCCATTCGTAGAATTATTGGTCTGTAATTTTCTTGTGATATCTTTGTTTAGTTTTGGTACAAGGGTAATATACTGAACTCAGAATATATTTAGAAGTGTTTGCTCCTCTTCAGCTTTTGGAAGTGTTTTCAAAGGATTTGAGTTAATTCTTTAGGTCGCTTGTCAGAATTCATCATTAAAGCCATCTGGTTATGGGCTTTTCTTTGTAAAAAGTTTTTGACTACTGATTTTTTTTTTTTTTACTTACTGTAAGTCTATTCTGATCTGCTATTTCTTCTTGACTCAGTTTCTATACTTTGTACCTTTCTAGGGATTTATACATTTCATCTAGATTATTAAATTTGTTGGCATATAATTGCTTATAGTGTAGTTTCCTTGTTTTTTCTCTCTTATTTATTAACTTGACACAGAAGATCCAAAAGATGAATATGGCTTTTGAATAGCATACTCTAAAATAAATAATCATAATTGGTAAAATATAATTCTCTCAGAGAAATTTGATTTATATACAATGTTGTTTGAATAAGAATATATATGCATCCTTTGCATTAAGCATGGTTTTTCTAAGAGTTATGTATTGATACTCTGATTTAAGTAATTATGTAATGAATTTAAGGAACTTATGTGGTTCCCAAATGTCTTCATGTTTGCTTCCAGTATAAATACTTTACATTTCATTTAAAAAATTCAGTGAGGTCTTTATTAACATGTATACTTATAATATTATAATATACATTTTAGAGTATCTGTACTTTTTTTGAAAATTTTTTGACTGAAAACAAAGACAGCAGGCCAATATTAAATGCAATTAAGTTTAGTTTCTAAGTTGATTTGGCATATCATAGCATAATCTTCTTAAAAAAATAATTTCTGGAGCACTTGTGGGGTTCAGTCAGTTAAGCATCTGACTTCTTGATTTCAGCTCAGGTCAGGATTCATGTTTTGTGTAATCTAGCCCTGCGTCAGGCTCTGCACTGATAGCTTAAAATTCTCTCTCTCTCTCTCTCTCTTTCTCTCTCTCTCCATCCCTCCCTCCCTCTTCCACTTGTGCTTACTCTTTCTCAAAATAAATAAATTAACATTTAAAAAGAATAAAAGAATAATTTCCAAAGAATCCTATGAATAAATTCAAACAGAAGAACAAAAGGTAGAAACATGGAAGTATTTGGAGAGAGCCTTTCAGTTCTGTAATGAAAACAAAAATATCTAGGAAAGATCAATGAGCAAACCAGAAGGAAAATATATGTGATAATAGGAATTCAGATGAAATAAAGATTTTCTGCCCTGAATTTACAATGATGTGTTCCTCTTTAATAGCTATAGGAAACAATGCTATCTTTCCTTCAGTGATATGTATTAGTTATATTATTTACTGAGATTTATACCTCTTTTAATTTTTCTATTATGTCCAGCAGTTAGGACTTCCTTCTATAACGAATCAGATGTGATGTCCTCTGCCTTTATTAACTTTTTTAGTTAAATATGTTTTAGTGACACACAAACACACAAAGCATTTCTTTCTGCCAATAGAGAGAACAGATTTTGTTTTAAAACAGCTCTTGTATGTACCTCAGGAACTTTGGATAGCTTTAATGTATATTTAAATACAAATACACAGCTCTGATTCTCAGTCATTAAACCTTCTCATCTACACAGCATTTATATACCCAGTCAAACCCAGTCAAATCTAGTGGTGAGCAAGCAAAGGGCTGTGGACTCAATTTAACAAGGCTATTTTAATGAGAGGTTATTGGAACTGAGGACATGTACTTTTTTAAAAAAAGTTTTTAACATTTATTTATTTATTGAGAGACAGAGCATAAGCAGGGGAGGGGCAGAGAGAGAGAGGGAGTCACAGAATCCAAAGCAGGCTCCAGCCTCTGAGCTGTCAGAGCACAGAGTCCGATGTGGGGTCCTAACTCACGAACTGTGAGATCATGACCTGAGCTGAAGTTGGACGTTTAACCGACCAAGCCACTCAGGCGCCCCAATGGACATGTACTTTCTACAACAAAATTTGTACCTGATTGATATGATAACATGTCAAAGTCTGGTAGACACTGCTTGTGATTTTCTCTGCAATTCTCATAGTCACAAAATATTATGCTGATTATCTGAGACAAGCAAACTTTTTCTATACTTATTTTCAGGTCATTTACACCTGCAGCAATGATATATTTGATGTTGCTCCATTGTAGTATAATTTCCACATGACACTGTTCCTATGTTTCCTGTATCTTTTCTCCACTTCTCTGATTGCAGTAACATTAAGTCCTGTTGATTTTTGTGAAACAAAAGCCAAATGTTATAGGAACTCTTTCATGACAACCAGTTAAATGTTTTTGAAACTTGCAGGGGAAGTTCCCCCTCTTTATAAAGTAAATGGTAATAGCAGGATTCTTTGAGAATAAATTTCCTCCTAACATTAAGTGATGGAGAATTCTGGTGCAGGCTGCCCAAAATAATTAGGAAGCTAAGAGAATCTATAGTAAAAGTGAACTTTTTTTGTGACTGGCTAATAGTTGAAGGCTGCAGGGAGCATAAATAAAAACATCTCAAGTGTCATGAAGGTAAAGTAACATCCACGAAGTTGAAAATAAATTAGGATTTTAAGATAAATTCAGGAAGCTTCCAGAACCCTGCCAGTGTCAGGTAGAGTTCATGACACAAAGCAAAAGAATAAAGGCTAATAGTTAAGTTATTAGAATAATATTTTTTAAAATAACTAACTTTAAGAAATACATTATATTGTAAATTTAGTTTTATCTTGTGAATGATTTTCCATACCTTCCACATTTTCTGCATTGTCACTTATGATATTAATATTGGATATAAATATAAAATTATTTTTGAAGAAGTAACAGATTTTACATGTTAGTTTTGATATTATGTTCGTTTTCCCATGGGTATTTTGTATGTTTGTAAATTATAAATTATTAATAAGTACATATTTATAAGTATAAATACAAGAGTTCACAAAATTCAAATGTTTTGTTGAAGAGGTATGGGATATGCAATTGATAAATAAAAAGGGTAAAGAGAGAAATATAAAAATATTGAAAATGTTCTATTTCTTTTTTTAAAGATAATTTTTTTTTTAAGTTTTACTTATTTATTTTGAGAGAGAGAGAGAGAGAGAGAGAGAGAGAGGGAGAGAGGGAGGGATGGAGAGAGAGACAGAATCCCAAGTAGGCTCCAGGCTGTCAGTGCAGAGCATGACACGGGGCTAGAACTCATGAACCAGGAGATCATGACCTGAGCCAAATCCAAGAGTCAGATGCTTAACCGACTAAGCCACCCAGGCGTCCCGATAATGTTCTGTTTCTTAAGTAGGGAAGTTGTTATCCCAAGCCTATTTTAGTATTATTCTTTATACTATATATGCAATACATTTGTATATATTAATTATTTCATTATGAAAAATGTGAAGTGCTCTGTCTTTATGTAAGTTATACTTGCTTTATACGAATTCCAAAGTGACAGCATGATCAGGGACCTGCCAGCTTCTGAGCGTGGTGAATTCTGAGGTCTACACTAATATTAATGGTTAGTACCACAAAGTTCTCTTTAACAATAACTTCCTATTCTTAACAACTGTAATAAAAGTGGTAATAGTGAATGCCACAACATGGGGATATTACAAATGGAGATCAGAGACATGACAATTATATTAGAGTTTTCCATATGCAATGTGTGTGTGTGATATGTGTGATATGAAATACTATTGTTGATTTCAAAGAAGAAGAAGATGAGAGGGGTAGGAGGACACGGTTTAATCTTTAAATCTTAAAAATATAATCTCTGTGAGTCGCACAAGCATGAGTAAAATGAGCACAAATCCATTTTGCCCCCAAATCACTGCCTTTTCTCCCTCTTCTATGATACTCAACTCAGTCTGTCTTCAATTTTTGTTATTTGATGACATATACTAGCTTACTATTGGATCACAATTATTCACTGACGGAGACCCAACTTCATGAAAATATGTAGTTTCCTCACCACCAAAACAATTACCTTGTGCACACCTGGTGGGGCATAATTTACAATCAGTTTAAATAGAAATGGCTATTGTCACCTTAAGGTAGATTTTTAGTGTTAAACTAAAACATCTTTCTATGATTTTGCGTTTGAGTGCATGCTTATTTCTACATATGCTAAGTTAATGACATTTTCTCAAATTTGGCCTTTTCAATGACTACATTTTACCATCATTTGTTTACTCAAAAAAAAAAAAAAGTTAAAGACCACTTTTTATGTGCTAGGCACTAATCTAGGCAATCATTTCAAGGATTAATAAGTTATAGTACCTGCACTTGATATAACCATTTCTAAATACACATGATTCATGATATTTGAATGTACAGTCTTTATTTATTACATTCAATAAAAACAAATTCAATCTCCAGTCAGTAGCAGTATTCTCAGTGGTCACAAATTTAAAGCCCAATTTATGCAACTATAATAAAAACCCTATTAGTGTTTGTCTCGTTATTTTAGACAATAAAAATGACTTAAATTTTCACTTATCACTACATGATTTTTCCTTAGTCTCCTTCTACATTGTCAGCCGTGTGTGAGTGTGTGTGTGTGTGTGTGTGTGTGTGTGCGCGCATGTGTGCTAGAAGGACAGGGAACGCTTTTTCCTCACTCCCTGCAAAAAAACTGTCTGACTTTATTATATCATTTATTTCATGCTGTTAACTTACTAAATACATGTTCACAGCCTCATTGCACTCTGGTTTTTGCAGAAAGGTTCAATGTTTGATACAACTCAGACTTGCCCACATTTTTTTTCAATAAAGTATGGACTCAATGAATTTTCATGAATGAACTCAAAGCTTATAATCATTTGGTTAGTAATCCTACTAAACATTATAACTTAATTATCAATGGGATGCTGCTCAGAAGACTCACCTTGAAAAAATATTAATATAGTGAGGGTGGTCATTCTATTATTTGGCATTGATGTCTATGTCTGCAAGCTTGCTTAAAGTAGGAAATGTAGCAACAGAGGAAATAAGAGAATACATCCTCCTAGTAACTTGGGACAAATGTTTAAATTTCTTTTGGAAATGAATCATAATAAAAACATAATCAGGCTTAAAGAAATTAGTAGCAAAGAGTTGATTTTTGCTCAAATAAACTCTTAAAATTTTTATGTTTCAGTTTATTTTTAACAATAGAAATATAGACAGATATACATGTTTTCACATATATTTTAATATTTTATTGTTCATACATATATATTATGCACATATGTGGATGTGTATATATATGTATATGTACATATGTATATATATGTATCTATACATATATATATATATATATATATATATATATATATATATATATTTAATCGCCTCCCAACTCTCTTCATTCACACAGCTCTTGCAGACAGTAAGATAGTCTTACTGCAGGCTGCCACCTGTTTTTTGTGTCAAACCAATCCTGTTCAGAGAATTGCCCGTCCTTCCTCTGCTATATCCAAAAAAGAACAGGCAGAGACTGCTCAAAATGGGTATTCATCCTCTCACTTTTTCTCAAGAGAAATCAGCCTCATTGCTTACCAATCAAAGCCATACAATGTGTCTTTCTGGCCTTCCTCATTTGGTTACCGTGGGGATGAAGGAGCCACTCTGTGAGATCAGCTGGGATGGACAGAAAAGCAGTGAACTTCAGTGCAACTCAGAACAAATCACATAACCTCTTATGGTCTTTGGTTCTTCTCTATGAAATGAGGATGAGGCTCATCTCAGAAAATTGTTTTGAAAAATAAATGAAATAAATTATGTGAAAGCTTCATGTCATCTAAGAAGTAGTCTGGTAAAGTCAGTTATCATTAGGTGACAGGAAGATATATATGTAAAATGTTGCACAATATACAGGATTACTAGAAAGCTCCAATTTAGTGATAGAATGTGCATTTTATCTGAAAATACTCTCTGCTTTAACCAGCTTTTCTGTTCTCCTTTTAATCTTTCATTATGTATCTACTGCAGGGACTATAAAAGAATCTTCTTTGCCTTACATGTTTCTAGCTGGAAGAATAGTTTCACAAGAAATAAATATTTAACCAAATAGAATGGTATCTAATCTCAGATAATAGTTAGGGTGGTTCATACTATCAAGGCTGAAAGACTTTAGGAAGAAAAGAAACAAGTGGGTGGAAACCATAGGGACAGATTATAGGGAAGGTGGCACTTTAGCTAGACCTTGAAACATTGAAATAATTTTACGAACAGTATTCCAAGCCAGAAATGGACAATGAAAATAGGTATAGACAACTCCTTTTAAAAGCATTTGCATTCAGTATGCAGGGAAAGAACGAAACAAGGTCATAACAATATATGTTGGCACAAAGCAGTGGACAAGAAAATCAGCAAACTGCCTGGAAAGGAAATCATTGAAACGGGAGTGACGCGTATGGCTACAATGGCCTCATTTTCCAAAGATGCTTGCTTGTTTTCAGCTTTGCTCTTCCTGTGCGTTCTCTTGCCCACAGTAGTCTGTGTGGAAGTAGCTGGCTTCCTCTGCTTTTAAATCTTCATAATGAATATAAACCTCTGTCTCCTAACAGATTTATATTCTCAATCTCATTAAGAATTACAGTAATCTTAGAAGTATGTTTCCATGTTCCTTAAATTTCTATAATTAGAAAAAATTTCCTAAAAGAGGCTATGGTTTTCACGTACCATTATTCACTGCATGTTTTCTTGATTTTCACCAAGATCTATTGGTATTATATTTAAAACAGTCATAAAATTAAATTCTTTAGCAAAAATTATATTCCAGTTTTATGTCATAACCATTACAGATAACTAATATGTGCTTGTGCTAAAACTCTACATCATCGCATTTATTCTTCCAACAGCCCTTTGGGTAGTTACTATTAATATTATTATTGTCATTTCATTTTATAGAAGAAGCTATTTTTATGAAGACTAAATTACTTTCCTCAAGTCACAGAAGCTCATAAATGGTGGAGATGACATTGAAAAGTCCATACTCTTCAGATATAATCATGTGAATTTTGAGGAACGGATGGCACAAAAAAGTTTCTCGAATTTTCAAACTATAAGGGATGCTGCAAGAACTCCAGCCCTAATTCACAAAGTGTATAGTGGTCCCGAGTGGACCAATGTAGAAAGCCAGGGGGAAAGGGAGGGAGAAACTCAGTTATTAAGCACAGACCTTTTTCTGTTGAGTATATTTATATGTATACAGGTGGTTTCAGTAAGCCGTAGGTAGGCAGTCAGTCTTCAAATTGCTCCGATTACTCGACACAAATCTCTGTTTTTTATGATCTAAGTTACGAACATTAAAAATTTTATGGCTCACAAAATCACAAAAGAAAATCTAAGAAGAGAATAATTGTTTAAAAAGCATTTGCAAATTTTTTCAGAACACTGACTCTACTACATCAGTGCAAGTGAATTAAATATATGTATCTGATCTGGTAAATAATTTTTATTAATAAAAGCTGTTTCCTCCATTATTAAATAAACGGTCTTCAAATACTTACAACTTTTTAAATTTGAAAATGTGCTAATTAATGGCCCAATTCCAGGTTTCAAATCGGCCAGCCTGTCTAGTGCTCAGTTGGGAACATATGTATATAAGCATTTATGACAGTGTGTAGACAATGTATCAGAAATAAGAATGACAAAAGGTATGATCATAATATGGTAGAAAAAGTCACATTTCCAATATAAGATAATAAGAAAAACCATTCTATAAGAAGGTATGGTCAGTATACACTGAGACCTTTCAATATATATGAGACCTTAGAAATCACAAGCAAGTCAGACAAGAAGAAAAGAGGTCTTTACAAGGTGTCTAATAATAAATAATTTACAAAGCAATTTAGAAACCTCAGCAGTCACCACTTACAAGGCTGTGGTAGGGAACGGAGTCTATATTTGTAGGGAAGAGCAGAATCAATACAAGGAGTAAGCTGTCAGTTTTTTCTATAGTGTCAATATCTCAGACTGGCTGCTTTCACTGGTGCTCCTGTGGAAACAATTTCCAAAAGTATACTATTGAGTGACATGCTGCATGGATTAAATGATTTACTTTAATCCCCTAACTGCATGTTGAAAGACCAATAGCCCAAAAGGAATACTAGAAAGCCTGAGGACAAAGCAACATATAATAACAGTGTGATTTTGGAATGGTTTATTCTTAAGAAAGCCCTAGTGCCACAGCAAGTTCCATCCAGAACAACAAGTAAAAATGAGAAGTGGCCACAATAGACTTATAATGTCTGGCTACCAGGAGGATCATTCACAATATTGAGAGATCTGATTAACTAGATTTATTGGTCAACTTTCCCGCTTGTAAGTCATCAGGTAGAACGGTGATTTCATCTTGGAACAGCAATGAGCAGTCTTAACTCCTTTTTAGTCTGTATTTACGTGACAAAGATCAAGTAACAATTTTTGAAGTGTGTCTTATAAAACTAAAACATGATCTTAGCAGTAAATAATTAGGCATAAGAAGTACTTATCTCATTAAATCAGAAGGTCATAAAATTAAATGGACCATAATCATAGTGCAAGGGGGAGGTTCAGAGCGACGTGAGGTGGAAAACCCTCCATGTCTAGCCAAGGAGGTAGGTTTTAAAAAGTTGGCTCTCTAACCCCAATGATATGTGACTGTGACCTTTTAAATGAGAAGATGAGTTCAATGCACTTCTGGTTCCTTTCGGCACTAACAGTTCTATTATTATAAACATCAATTATTGTTCAGGTTCATCATTTGTAAGCTACTGAGGTGCGTGGAAAGGTGCCAAATAGAAAATTAAGATGCAAACATAAGAATACGTTTCTTTTTTCTGCCATTTAGAAGGTGGAAGAAATGCAGAAGCTGTTGCTCATGCAGCAGTAGGAGGTAAATAAATGCTTGGGCTTCACCATATAGAAGTTTCTCTAATGGCTTGTGTTCTTTTCCTGGAACTCAGCCACCTTTGATGTTGGAGATAGTTTGATCCATGATGGCAGCTCCCTGACTCCAAAGTTAGCTGTGAACCTGAAAGCTAATAGCCTTTCTTCCTGAATTTTGTTTCTCTAGGCTTTCCAATTGTGTTGTGAGCACTTTGTTTTTTCAATTTAATCCCTTCCTGCTTCAAATTCCTAAAGTGATTTCTGCTTTTCTGACCAAATCATGCATGAGACACTGTCTTTTAATATTTTTAATAGACCAAAAACATCACAACACATGTTTTCCACTTAAAGTTTGAGGATACAGAGTGAGAAAGGATATCAAAGACACTGAGATAAAATCTACCAGGAATGGCTGATCCATACTGTCCCCATTTAAATCTCAGTTTTATCTGTAAAATGAAGAATTTGGTATATTAATCTTTAAGATCCCTAATGCTTAAAAGTTCTAAGATTGCATGATTCTAAGCTTGTGTTTTAGAATGTCGAGATGTTCACTTTGGTCAAATTATATATAACAGAAGCAGTTTCTAAACTCCCTATTAAGGGGCCCTTAATGGTAAAGAATACCATTGTGCTAGGGTCTGAGGACATAAAGATAGAAAACACAGCTTCTGCTCTCAACGAGTCTTAACCTATTTGTAGAGAGAACTGTTAAGAATAATTAGCATGAATAACTGGGCAATCACATTATTCTAACTCTAGTTGCTTCTGACATTCAGAGGATGATTCATAATTGAAGATGACAAGGATCAATGATATCAGGTCTAAGCGAGGCTTTACAAAATGAGCAAATTTTGCTTGGTGAAAAAAAGAGACTTTGTGGTAAAAGCAAAGCAAGTAATGGATATTTTAAAGAGTGTGTGAGAAATGTCATTGGACTTTTAGAGTAGGACCATATTATGGAGGGTTAGAGAGAACTAGGCAGAAATTTTCAGACTTGTTTCCATGAATGATCAGAAGGCATTAAAGGTTTTTTGAGCAAATATGTATATAAATCAAAAGATAAAATAATGACCAAATATACATCTATCATGGAAGTCTTAAATGTGGCAAGTCCTGGAGCCAAGAACAGGATATATATGTATAAAATATTATAATATATTATAATATTCATTTTATTATTGAGTACATTATCTTATATTATACTATTATATATTTATATATATTGTATATTATATATATTATAATATATAAAAAGAATGGCTGATCCATACATACAATTACATGTGAAAGAACAGCCTGTCTGTGAGTTGGCAAATGGAGTCTGCCCCAAGATAAACATGAAAGAAATTAAAGATTTTGAAAATAAGTTTTAAAGCATTGACATCATTCAGAAAAGAGTGAGTAAACAAACAAATGGGTTACTAGTTTTATCATACTTTAAATTGGTGAGATGTTAAGTGAGATTTTTAAATTACTCAGTTTTTGAATTGACTTTTGTAGAGTGAATTTCCAAAATCAACATTGAAATTTTAAGCCTAGAAACGGTTTTAAAATTTTGTTTGTTATTTGCTTGAAGTTGGCCAGGTTCCATCTATAAAGATACAGACTGATTTTGCAAATGAAACATTAGCAAATTGTTTAAGCGTATTTTGTCTTCTCTCTCAAGACTTAGCTCACTTCTTTGCAGATAATACACACTCAACATGCATATGATCAATGAAGGAAAAAAGGAAAGCCAAATCCGGTTAATTAAATCCAGTTATAAAATATATCAAAATTACTGTCAATGTTCAAAAAGAAGTTATGCTGGGGCCCCTTCAAGAGAGACAATGAAAGTTATACTTTGAGACATGTAGAGAGCTTAAGGGGAAATATTTAGGCAAAGGCTGGTCTTTAAGAAAAATGCACACAGGAAGAACAATCGGGTTCATTTATAAATGCAGGGCCAAGAAGTCCAATGTGATTGTCAAGAAACAATAGTTGGAAATTCAGAATCCAGTTAAGGTGGGGGCTGTTCATTCATTCATCCATTCACTCAAGACTGGTGAGACATATGTAAGACAAGGCCCTGTATAATCACTTAGGATTCATATCTGATTTTTTGGACCTAATGAATAATAGGCTGCTGGAGCCAACTTATATGGAGCCAACAGCTGTGACAATCTTCAGGTTCTGTGTGTAGGTAGCATGACCTAACTCCATGCCCATCAAATGCCATATCCCAAAATAATTGACCATTTCCTGTTAAAAGTATTTAACAAACTGGGGTGGTCTGAACTTGCTGTTATTCAGAATCCTTGCTCATTTGTACCTACTTAAAGATCAGGGACAATCCAAATACAATCATAGGAAGGGAAGTCAAAAGAAAAAATATGGGGAAACTATAGAAATAAAGTTTAAATTATGTTGCCTTGATAGGTTTCAGAATCAAAACTAACTTTTGAAAGCCAGGTTTATCTTTAAATACTAATGCTTGTAATAAATAAAACATGTATCTCTAAAACTGGATGCTACAAATTTGATTGCTAGCAGTGTCTGGGAGAGAAAATATTGGGAAAAGTAAAAGGTGTGTGTATATGTATGTATACATATATATACATATATATATATATATAAATGTATATATATGTATACATACATGTATACATACATATACATACATGTATATGTATAAATATATATATATATTTAACCAGCTCAAAACCTTAATTAAGACTTTCTATGACAAAGACGTAATGTGGCTTCTTGTTCTGCAGTCTTAGATTTTACATAGAATTTCAAATGGAAATTTTAAAAATTTCAGTGCAACCACTTTTACACAATCAGTGTCTAAGAGCTTGGGCACTACATTCCAAAATATCAGCGTTTAAATTTAGGCTGTCCACTTACTTGCTATATAACTGGACAATTTTCTCTTAGATTTAGTTATACAATGTCCAAAAAATGTGATAAAGATGTTCCCTACTCCGTTAAGTTTTTCGTGGGGTCTCAAAAAGATTACGTGAAAAGTTCTTAGCACAGTGCCTTGCATTCATTCATTCATTCATTCATTTCTTCAACAAGTGTTTACTGAATTCATTCTATGTCCCATTTTCTGTGCCAGGCTTTTGAGCAAATAAGGCTGACAGAGTTATTGCTCAAATGAAACTTATAGTCTATTGAGGAAGACAGATATTCAAAAGATAGTACAAGGTGATTAACTGTAATCATAAGTGTGATGAAGGAAAATTTAAGTGTTATGAAAATATGTAACTGGAGAGGGAGCATACCCAGTCTGAAGTGACCCTGAAGACCAGCAAATGCTTTCCTGAGAAAGTAACATTTAATCTGGAACCTGAAGGAGGAGCAGCCGAGGAAAGAAGTGGACCAAGAGAATTCCAGAAAAAGCCCTGAGAGGAGTGGATGCTTTGCGTACTGGAGCATTTCAGGCTCAGGACTCAGAGGTATGTTTCCATAATTGTGATAATATGCATGATATATATTTGTATATCCTGCTCTTTTCACTTATCATTACCTGAGAGCATTTTCTGATATAACAATTGTAAATACTTGTGCACCCAAAACAGCAGCACCCAAATACATAAAACAATTAATAATAAACAAAAAAGGAACTAATCAATAATAATACAATAATACAATAATAATACAATAGACTTTATTTAAAAAAATTTTTTAATGTTTGTTTATTTCTGAGAGAGAGGGAGACAGAGCACAAGCGGGGGAGGGGCAGAGAGAGAGGGAGACACAGAACCTGAAGCAGGTTCCAGGCTCTGAGCTGTCAGCACAGAGCCCTATGTGGAGCTCGAACTCATGAACCCTACCTGAGATCATGACCTGAGACGAAGTCGGATGCTTAACCGACTGAGCCACCCAGATGCCCCAATAGTAGGAGATTTTAACATCCCACTTACAAAAAGGACAGATCATCTAAACAGAAGCAACAAGGAAACAGTGGCTTTGAATGATGAACTGAAACAGAAGGATATATTTGGAACATTTCATCCTAAAACAGTAGAATACACATTCTTTTCAAGTGCACATGGAACATTCTCCGTAACTCATCACATATTAGCCCACAAAAGGAGCCTCAAAAAATTAAAAAAAAATTGAAGTCATACCATGCATCGTTTCTGACTGCAGTGCTATGAAACTAGAAGTCAACAACAAGAAAAAATCTGGAAAGACCACACATACATGGAGGTTAAATAACATGCTACTAAACAATGAATGGGTCAGCCAGGAAATCAAAGAAGCAATAAAAAAGTACATGTAAACAAATGAAAATGAAAATACAATGGTCCAAAACTTATGTGATGCAGCAAAAGCATTTGCAAGAGGGAAGTTTATAGCCATACAGGTCTATCTCAAGAAGCAAGAAAAATCTTAAATAAACAACCTAACCTTACACCTAAAGGAGCCACAAAAAGAACAACAACCAAAACCTAAAACTAGCAGAAAGAAAGAAATGATAAAGTTTAGAACAGAAATAAATGATGTAGAAATTTAAAAAAAACATACACACAATAAAACAGATCAATGAAACCAGGAGCTGGCTCTTTGAAAAAAATCAATAGAATTGATAAACTTCTAGCAAGACTTACCAAGAAAAAAAAGAGAAAGGACTCAAATAAATAAAATCACAAATGAGGGAGGAGAAATAACAACCAATACCACAGATTACAAAGAATTATAAGAAAATATTATGAAAAACTATATGCCAACAAATTGGACAACCTGGAAGAAATGGATACATTCCTAGAAACATATAAATAACCAAGATCATAACAGGAAGAAACTGAAAATTTTAACAGACCAATAACCAGTGAAGAAATTCAATCAGTAATCAGAAAACTCCTAACAAACAAAAGTTCAGGACCAGACGGCTTCACAGGCAAATCATACCAAACGTTTAAAGAAGAGTTAACACCTATTCTTCTCAAACTATTCCAAAAAAATAGAAAGGAAGGGAATCTTCCAAATTTATTCAGTAAGGCCAGCATTACCCTGATACCAAGATGAGATGAACATACCACTAAAAAAAGAGAACCTTGATGAGCACAGGTGCAAAAACCTCAACAAAATACTAGCAAACAGACTCCACACATTAAAAAATCATTCACCACGATCAAGTGGGATTTATTCCTGGCTTGCTAGGGTGGCTCAATATTCGCAAATCAATCACCGTGATTCATCACTGTAAGAGAAAGAATAAGAACCATATAATCATCTCCATAGAAGCAAAAAAAAAGCATTTGACAAAGTTCAACATCCATTCATGAGAAAAACCCTCAACAAAGTAGGTTTAGAGGTTTTGAGAGAGGGAGCATATATGCATGCACAAGCGGAACAGACAGAGAGGGAGAGAAAGAATCCCAAGCAGGCTCTGTGCTGTCAGCGCAGAGCCCAGTGCAGGGCTCGAACTCACGAAGAGATCATGACCTGACCAAAATAAGAGTCAGATGCTTAACCAACTAAGCCACCCAGGTGCCCCAGCTTTATTTTTGAATCTTTAATAATATCTATAATACTACTACTACTGCTGCTATTACTACTACTACAACTACGAATACTAGGGTAGATATAATCCAATGAGGTATTTCATATGAAAGGGTCATCTATATAGAAAGTTGTGTTACCTTGGTTATTCTTTTATCAATGCGGTTAGTTCCTATTGACCAAGCGTAGTGACATAGGGATAATAGTTCTAAGCAACTATAACTAATAATATGCAATAAGATCTTAGCCTGTTTAATCCTGTAATGGACGTTATTGTGATAACTTTTCAAGGCAAAAGATAATATTTAAACAAGGTAGATAATATTTGTCAAACTTTTTCAAATGCTTTTTTTTGGTTCTATTGAGATGATTATGTGGTTCTTATTCTTTCTCTTACAGTGATGAATCACAGTGATTCATTTGCAAATATTGAGATATTGCAAATTGAGTTTAAAGATATTATCTACTTTGTTTATATATTATCTTTTTCCTTAGATTTAAAGAGAGTAGACTTACCACTGAATAAACCCAACTTTCGATCAATGATACTGAACTTCAGTGAAAAGCTGCACAGACTGTACACATTTTTAGGGAGAAAAAAACAGATGAGCAACCTGAACAATATACACTGTGAGGCCACTTGGTGAGATGCAGGGGGCAGTGTAACAAAGGCTGAGGAAAGGAGTCAGGACTGTAGCAGTCTGTGCAGGGAGGGGCCCTGCTCCTGTGGGAATTTCCCTGGGCAGAATAGGTGGATTATTCTTCTTTATTAATGAGAGAGCATCTCTGCCTACTTTGTTAATGGGACTGTTAAAAAGAAAAGGTACTTGAGTGGTGCAGGGAGCTCTAAACCATGAAAACCACTTAAAGAATTTCATTTGTGCTGGAAAGAAAATGTGAACTGCACTTGGCTGATTTATTAAAATAAAATTAGGAAAAATTTTATTCAAAATATTTGAAACAGATGAATGAATATTTTAATAAATCAATACTTTTTTAGAAATATAATCAATTTTATACTTAAGTTTAGTAAAATGTAAGATGATAAACAATAGGGATTTCCTCATAATTGAAACGCTATCATCTTATCATAAACACAGCATTTCAAACTTTATTTTGTGTGTGCGTGTGTTAAGTTCATAGGTCATTGAGTTCAGATCCCCCAGTCACTACTGAATACTCTGTTATTTAGTCATAAACAGAATAAAGGATTAGATTAAAACTTTAACTAGAATATGGAAACTTAATTGGGGATTACTTCAAATAGGAAACAATAGTGTGAATCTGATATAAACACTGTCACTGTTATATAGAGAATGAAAATATGAGTGCTTAAAATTTTGTTTGGATAGTCTAAAATTAAAACTGTTTTGGATGAGAATAAGTAAATGTGATCACCAGCAGATCAACATTTAAAAGAATACAAACTCGTCAGCATTCTGGCATTCTGGGGTATTTAGTGAGTACCAAAGGCGCTGAAGAAAAGCAACAAAAAGAAAAACAAGCTCTAATTAGAAATTATCTCCTTTAGATGAACCGAAGGAGGTTGCATTAAAACCCACCTAAATTTTCAGATGAGATTTTTTTCTTCTAGGCAACTGGCCAATCCATCTGCCTCTGCTTAACTGCAGTAAAACTGTGAAATGTTCTTTAAGGTCCTTCTGGTTCTGGAAGGTATTTACATTATACTGCAAAGCATCAGGTAGGGGACACTGGAGTTAAGAGCAAAAGATTTTACCTTTGAAGATGACCTACTTCCAATTTTATCATTTTGAGGACATTGTCATATTGCTCTTGACAGTCAAGCTTACACTATGATGATTTTATTCCAGCCTATATAGAAAGGCCATTTCTATTGGAAATTGACCATTTCCAATAGGATTCACTAAATTTTGGTGAACAAAGATACAGGTAAATGGATTGCATTCATGTTAGGGAAGGAAGACACACATGCATGCTCAGTCCAGAGGTATACATAAGCGGTCATCACATATCTTTTTGTTGTTCTGGCATTATTTGGTTTTTATTTATTTATTTTTTGTGTACATTTCAAAAAGTTAAAACTTTCATAAGACATTCGAGTGTACTTCTTTATTTTTTTTTAATTTTTTTTGAAACACAATTTGGTAATATTGATCTTAAATTTCCCTGTGGACACTCTCCAGGAAGCCCATTAAGGCTCTGACCCCTCCTGGTGACACACGTGCTCTCCAGGGAGTGCGCTATCATCCCATCATTATCTTTTATTCATCCTGATACTCTTGCTAGCCCCTACAGGAATTAGAGACAGCGACTCTTCAAATACATAATAACCATGATAGAATGAAGACCAGGTGAGTGCCTCATAAAAAAAGATACTAAAATACTTCACTAAAATTCCAAAGAATGAGAGTTTTTCCTTGGCTTGTTAAGGCTATTCATTAGAGACAGCCATAGACTCGGACCTTGAAAAAAGAAGTAGAACTGGTAAAAATGGGGTAAATGGGCGTTTCATGAAAAGGCTGGAGTATAAAGCAGTGGTAATTTGTGTGTCTGATTCTAGCACAGGGATTAGAAAGGAAGAAATGGATAATAAAACGTCAAAGGTGGAAGGAATTCCAGATGTAATCTAGTCCAGGAGCTTTTCAAATCTTTACTTATGGAAGTATCTTCTACACAAATATCAAGCGTGCAACCAATAGGTAAAATATCAAAGACAGACTTGTGTGGGAAACTAAAGCACTTCAGATCTGTTAGACTTGGCAGAGCACTGTTTGAAAACTAACAACCTAATTCTATCCTCTGAGGAGAAAATGAGACCCAGAGAAATGACGCTACTCACTCAAGGTCATTATTAGAATTGGAGACCAAGAGTCCTTTACTTACTCTCCTTACTCTGCTATCCATGTATAGCACTACGGATTAGCTAAGCAATTTTCAGGCAAGGTTCGAGAAATAAGGTAAAATACTACTCAGATACCATACTTCGATATGAAGAAAAATAACAGTGGTGAACCGTTTCTTAACCTCCAGCCGAATTTTGTTTTATTTTAAATGTGATCTTTATTGTTCACTCTTAATTTCCCTGATGAACAACTTTTTTTTTAATGTAAAACTGAAAATCCCCTAGAAGACCTGTAGCTGGACATTAAAGCGCAGTCATAGCGTAGGATTCTGCCAGAGCTTCCAGCTTTGCTCTCTTGGACACTTCCAACATGGGCGATCAATTTGTGTCCTGCTCAAAGAAATGAAGGTTATTTTGCCCAAGTTCAGATTTAATTCACTGCACATTACATATTTTCTAGTTTACCTATTAAGGCTTTGTGGTATTAATTATTGATAAGCTTCTAAAATATTTTGATTGGGGTTCCTGCGTGGCTCAATTGGTTAAGCGTCCATCTCAGCTCAGATCATGATCCCACGATTCGTGGGTTCAAACCTTGCACTGGGCTCTGTGCTGACAGCTCAGAGCCTGGAGCCTGCTTTGGATTCTGTCTCCCTCTCTCTCTGCCCCTCCCTTGTTCATGCTCTGTCTCTCTCTGTCTCAAAAATAAATAAAATATTATTAAAAATTAGAAAAATAAAAAATAAAATTATTTTGATTAATAAAATGAGTCCCTTATATATAACATAAATAAGTCAAATATGAGCTATAAGGCGAGTAAGCATGCATTCAATAAAAATTACATTGTTCTTAAATTGCACAGAATTTGTTTTCAATAAGAAAATTCTTACCCAAACACCAAAAAATATTTAAACATCAGGGATTCAAAAAATACATTTTTCAAATTCTTTCAGCTTATGGTAAAGTGCTCCTTCACGTCCACATCCATTACATTTGTTATATTCCCTCTTGTTATCCAGTTTCTAATAAACAAAACATTCATTCAGCAAATAATACTTATACACAGCATGACAATTTCTTTACACAATACACACACACACACACACACACACACACACACACACACACACCAAAAAACATTAAAAACAAGTGACAGAACCTCATTAATGACATAGCCTGGTATTATTTTCCAGACTGACTTTATGTCTTATTATTTACTGTGCCATGATAAGCACATGGCTCTAAAGACAATCTCTGAAAGTTCAAATCCCAGCTCTACCCCTTATTAATTATGTGACCTCAGGGAAATGTACCTAAATTCCTTTTGCCTCAATTTCCTTACATGTAAAAATGAAATAATATCTCATACGTAACTGAGGAAAAAGTATGTTAATACAGTGAATCGCTTAGTATTGTAACTGACATTTGTAAAATAGTGTGTTATTATTAGTCCTAAACGATAAACAAATGAAAGATTCACAAATTTCTTTTTTCAAAGGTAGAAGAAAATCCAGATAGTCTATATGGATTATAAAACTAAACAAAAAAACACGCAGATTTTAAAATTCTTAAGATATGCAAGAAAGAAAAAGTTTAACTTGCAGGAAATACAGTGCCACCCCCCCCCCCCCACCTCCAGCTTTTTTAGTGTATATGTCAGCAGCTGTTAAAGGCAATCATTTCTATTTCTTTAAGTAAAACAATCATTTGCCTTCATTCATGAGCAAAACGAGGAGAATAATCTAAGAAGCCAATCTATCTCTTAAAAAGGGTTGGAGCTTGGGCAGGGCAATTCAGAGAGTTGCATTTGAAAGGCGGGTACTGTGCTTAACAGATAGGAGGGGTCAGTTCTGAGCCAGGCATTTTAGGAGGCCCTTTTCTCATTTAATCCTAACCAGATTTTACACTGAGATGTGTTACTGTCCCGGTTTTATAAATGACAAAACTGACACTCAAAACGGTTCAGGAACTTGAGCAGGGACACGCACCACTGACAAGGACAAGATTCTAACCTAAATGTACCTGATACCGAATGCATTTTCAGGGGTCACTGTCTCATCTAGGGACTCCAGAGTCTGAACAAGCCACTTTATTTAGTTTTTAGAGTGGGCTCATTAGCTACTCTGTTCCCACACTCAACATCTAGCTCTTACCTTGCTATAAATTTTACCATCTTTACGGAAAGAAAAATATTTGTTATAAAATCCACTCTACAAGACTTGGATTTTGGAATCTAAACAAGTTTTAGAACCTTAGAAATTCCTGTGGAAATATTACTAGAACTCTCATATCCAGGAATTCCCTTATAAGGTCTTTATCTTCTATCCCCAGAATCATTGGAATTTCAAGATCATTTGAATTTATGTAAGGTCATGAATCATGAGAATTTGTTTTAGTAATTTTTATAATGGTGCAAATAGTAATACAAAGAAATTCTTTGGGTTAGTAGAATAACAAGAAATACAAAGAAATTCTAAGGGTTAGCAGAATAACAAACCCTAGATTTTGGTTTTATTTGACTTGGACATAAATCCTATTTAGAATATTTATATACTTAGAAAAATAGGTATTTCTCTTCTGATTAGATACCCTTTGCCCTTACACTCCAAATTTGGTCACCAGAAACCAACTGTTCTTCAACTTCTATACATATAAAGAAACTTGAAGGATTTAATTCTAAATATACCAGATTCAGCTGATAATACTTCTCATTCTCCATAGTGTGATTTTAATAAATATTTTAATGCTAAAAGTCCATGATTTAAAAAATTAACCTAAGAATCCTTTCAAAATTTAACGGTAGGCTTTGGCTACAGGGAACACATGCACATATCAAGTCAAATAGTTTCCTTTTTCGTTTTAGGATAATCTAAAAACAAAAAAATATTTAAGATACTTGAAGCTAAACTGGCAAATGCCTCTATTTTACCCGACCACGTCTAGGAGAAGTGCAATCTGTAAAATTGATTTATTAGCCCACCCCTAGAATGGTGAGGGACTTACCTGGTTGGCAAATTTGGAAAGACTAAGTGGGATGCAGAGTTCTCTCTAGACCCTGTTTCTGCCTGCAAGTTCCCACAGAAGGTTACACAGAAAGGAATTCTCAAAACAATGACATGAATAAATTACATGAATACATATAAATTACATGAATACACTACAGTAGATGCAAGAACAAAATAAATTTTAAAATATTGTGTTTCATTACACAGCATTTCCTCACAAATGCTCAACCACATAACCCTGTTAACTTTGCCAGCATGTTCAGCCTAACAAGTGTAAAAAGCAACATAAGTGAGCCTGACGTTAAAGTTGATAACAGTACATATACTCAAACTCAGAAGTTCAACTAATTGCATTGGAAATTGAAAGTAAATTAGAAAGTCGTAAGCAAATTGCCAGTTATAAACACTTAACATATATTTTAGTTCTTTCTCTGTAATAAAAGAAAATTTTATTTCTATGGTTTATCGTAAATGAAAAATAAGACGGGGAACTGGGCATTTTCTTCTTGGCACTTTAAAATAAAAACAATAAATAAATAAAGCTTCACTGAAGCTGTAGGTTGCCAGTGCTCATGAAAATAACTGATCCAAGGGCCATTAGTGGCTCATAAAATAAGAAAGCTCAATAAAATAATCATAACCTCACATGTTTATTTAGTTCTGAGACTTAAGTGATGGACCTTTGTACCTGACCATGCCTAGAGACAGTTTCATTACTCTCTCTCTCTCTCTCTAATTATGTAAACTCACAGACACACATTTATGGGACATCTATAATGCCATCATATCTTTCCTTTAGTAAACAACAAAGCGGTATTATTTAGTTTCCTTTACTAAATAAATCAGCCAAGCAATGGCTTTCTATTTAAATTATAATTAGTTATAATTTGAAGTCTCTAAATTTCCTATGAATGGCAGATAAACCCAAGCCAGAAAGAAAGGTTCAACTAATATGAATATATTATAACCCTCTGTAATTACATTTCTAGGTTTCTGAACTTGTTTTATCATTATCAAATTCATTTTAAGTAGTTTTTAAGGACAGGGAATCCAAAATTTTCATACAGTACTCACCTTCTTTCTAACTTCCTAACTTACCCATAATATGGAGAATGCTCAAAACTATGTAATCTCTCAAGTGACAGTAGTGTCTTAGACAAATTTAGGGTGAATAAAGCATATGTTTCTTACATGACAAATAAAATGTTTTTACACACTTAAAAATATCTCTTGTTAGTAACAAAAAAAAATTAGTAAAGCAATGCCATATCCTTGATTAAAATAGTTGTCCCTGGTCAACCTTCAATTTACAGAAAGCAATGTTTATTTATTTTTATTTTTTTAAGTTTATTTATTTGCTTTCAGAGAGAGAGAGAAAGAGAGAGAGAGCAGGAGCAAGGAGGGGCAGAGAGAAAAAATCCCAAGCAGGTTCCATATGGTCAGTGCAGAGCCCCATGTGGGGCTCGAACTCATGAACCTTGAGATCATGAACAGAGCAGAAATAAAAAAGCAGAGGCTCAACAGACTGAGCCACCCAGGCACCCCTCTCTGGTATTTTAGAACAAGGGACTTCTCCTCCTTTCAATATATTCTCTTTAGCTAGAATCTTGATGTCTTCTCTAGATACATTTTTAGTCATGTCTAGGAGCATTCTCTATTGAGTCTCCCTACTTGACCACAGAGATTCTCACTTTCTTCCCATCTTAACAAAAATCTTGTCTTGACTCTACTGTCCTACTGTTTTTCTTTAATCTTACCCCCTCAGTTCTAAGAAATTGTTTGCTATTTGGGCTCCATGTCAACATCACCCACTCACTTTTTTAAACCTCACTCTACCACAGTCATGCTAAGAAACTTTTTCTCTACTAGCTGTCACCAGTCGAGGCCACAAATCCTCATCCTGTGATACCTTTTACATAGTTTTCTCTCTGGTCTCGCCAATTCCAATCACATTCACTCTTCCTGATGAATTATTCTAAAGCGTAGTTTGGTTAAATCCTTTTAGTGTGAAGCGTGGTGATAGTGGAAGGCAGCCACAGAAACAAACTGATTCCTCTTCCTCTGGATAAATTTTATTTCATTTCACTATTCTTTTCACCTCTGATTTAACAAAACTCTTAAAGTCACTATTCTTCCACAAAACATTACATGCCTGCCTCAAATTTTAGTATTCCCTTTGTCTAAAACAGCATTTTTCAAACATTTTTAACCATGACCTAAAGTGAGACATAAAATTGTGACCAAGTATACACACAATTAAACATATATGTATGTCAGTATCACATATAAATCCAAAAAATTTCTTGACATAATGACACTCTGTAACTTTTTACATGTAAATCACGATCCACTGAACTTACTTCTTTACCCAGTAATAAAGAGCAACCCATGTTGCTTAAGAAGGTTTAAGCAACCTTCTTAAAATATTTACCTAATTTATCCATTTCATAGCTATATCATGCTACTTTACGTTTCTTCATCTTTTTAATCTAAATCCTACCTCCACAAATAAACTATAATTTCCTTCAAGAGAGGAATCCCTTTTTTCCCTTTTTTTTTTTTTTCTTAAAGTAGACTTCAGGCCCAGTGTGGAGCCCAATATGGGGTTCTAACTCATAACCCCGAGATCAGAACCTAAGCCAAGAATAAGAGTCAGATGCTTAACTGACTGAGCCACCCAGGCCACTTAAGAAAGGAATCTTAATTACACATATCTGCACTCTGTACCTTCATTTAGTAAGGGGAACAATGGGGTAAAGTAAGAACACAATGAGTTCTAGCCTTAGTGCACCACTTACCAGCTTTGCAACGGTGGGCCAGTCACTCAACTTCTCTCAAGTTCAGTTTCTTCATCTGTAAAATGAGGGGGTTGGGCTAGGTCAGTGGTTTTCAAATTCTACTGCAAAAAGTTTTCAGGATTCAATGCAGGTTCCAAAGCATGAGAAGAAGGGTCTTCACTCAAAAAAGGGACATCAGGGCTTGGATCCCCTTCTCCTTCCTCAATTGCAGCTTACAATTCTGTTTGGAAAAAAGACAGGTCTCAGTGTTTAAAACGTTTTAATTATTAAATCTCCAGAGTTTGCATTCGTGTGCTCTACCTTCTCTGCCATACAAGTTGAGGTGGGGGAAGAAGAATAAGGTAGGAGGAAATGAGGTAGGAAAGAGGCAGGAAAGAAGACAAAATACTTCTAATAGAGTTTATACACTACTGGGTTTCAAAAATTGCTAGCAACAGTATATATGTTACTTTATTTTTTCTATTTAAAAACTTCACAAGATAGGAATTATTAGGCTCATTTTACACATGAGAAAAATGAAGCTCAGGAAGGTTGGATACTTGATCAGGTACTATAATTAAGAAGCAGTGAGGCCAAAATATTCTCTTTCCATTATCCCAAGCTACCCTTAAAAGAAACTAACAAGGACATTACATATGCCCTTTATTTTTATTTTTTTTATTTTTGTTTTTTTGCTTTTCCTATATTTCACCTTAATCCTCACAACTTTGAGGAATATAGTTCTGCATTATTCTTATTTTGCCAGTTAGGAAACCAAGGTTCTAAGAAATGAAAGTGATCTGCCCAATGGTAAAATAATTCAATGGGAGCAAGCATGGAGCACAATACCTGAATTCATATTCTGTGCTCTTCCCATACACCAAATTTTCTCCTTTAAAAGAAAGAAAGAAAAATAAGGAAACAGGAAGAGGGAAGGAGGCAGAATGGATGGCACAAGTGGAGAATTATAACAATTCCACTGCTTACTTAAGAGGGCTAGTGAGTTAAATGAGATAATGAAAATGAGATCATGGAAAGCACCTTGAAAAATCTTAAATAATCAATATCAGCTATTATCATTAATTATTCAAACAGTGTGCACTGACATTGACATTTTATGTTTTTGTAAAATTCCATGTGGTAATTGCAAATATAAAAGAGCTATATAATGAATTAATTGCTTAGATATACTACAGAAACTCCTATAAAACAAGGACGATCTGACACTCTTGAGATTATGATACAACAGTTGGTTATATATGCCTGCTTTCTGTTCATGATATACAATCCCTACCAGCAGCAGAATACTTCAAATTTTCAATTTTTCTTGAATTTCATCACTAACTCAATCAAAAGCATGGAAGTCAGTATTTTAATATCCTTGTACCATGTGAAAAATAATAGCATGCTCTACTACCTGAACTCTTAGAACATTTTTTATTTTGATTGTCTTCCCATTATACTGAGAGATCGTCAGGACCTTATCAGGAAGATCATCCAAACAAACTAGAACATTATTAAGGCTCCAGCAGAGCAGTAACTCACTGAATGTATGAGTGATTAAAAGCCATGCAGTTGTGACAAGGACCATAAGGAGATCAGACAAAAGAGTTACATGTCTTTTAAAAAGACCAGAATGATTTAACCCCTTGTATCTTTTACCAGCATTAAAGCTGCAGCATTATTTGATCAATATTAAAGCCTTATGTGACTGAATTCCTTATGGCAAATCAGTTCCAAAGGTCAAAACCCAGAAACTGGGTTAACGAACAATTACAACATAATTATTGCCTTGCCACAGTGCCAGCGTTCCAAAAAAAATGATATTTAACATAACAATATATCCTGACATTAGTAAACACTACAACTTTTGGAATCTGTCATTGACTACAGTTAAACTTCTTTAGATTCACTGAGGTATTTGGGCTTAGAAACATTTTCCCATTTCATTTAACATTCACAAAACTATTATTAAATGCTTCCTATCTGCCAGCCGTTGCACTGTTCACTGGAAAGAAGGCATAAACTGAGAATAGATGCTCCTTGGAGGAATGAGCAATCTAGCGTGAGAGAGAAACAGCTAAGTTAATTTTTACAATGGGATGTCACTGAAAAAAATGCCTCTGCCATGTTGTTAAATGAAGTAAACTGACCTTTAAAACCAAACAGTACCAAAACATTAACTGCATTCTCTTAAGCAGAGGAGAACAGTGATTATTAGACTTTATTTTCTGCTTTCTGGTTTTTGGAAGAATTTTTTTGGTACACTTATAATCAAAAGTAAAGGGTTCAAGAGAGAAATTCTTTAACGAATGTCTGGGAGAATGCTGTAAAAATCCCAGAAGAAGACCACTGACTGAGAGTAAGGCAAACCCTGGGAGCAAAAATGACTTCTGAACTGTCTCCGGATGGTCAATGACAGTGTAGAAGACAGTGTAGAAGACAGTGGATGATAGCTGTAGTACTGAGAGAATCATCTAGAAGAAGAAAAAGTTTTAAAGTCAGCTTTCCATACAGTTCGAGTGATGGATGAGGAAGAAATGTGGGAAACTGAATGCTCCTCAGGAGAGAAAAATAAGGAGACCAAGCTGTCAAGGGCTTTAGATGCCAACCTAACGACATCTGGATTTTATCCTGTAGTCAATGGGAAGCCAGGGCTCTAGCAGTTGGGGCCTCTAAACATGGGACACTCTCAGATTTCTCTTTTCTAAGATGTTTCTGACTCCAAAAGTCTGTGAGGTAAAACTCTTGGTTGAGGATGAAAACTCCTAATGGAATAAAAACTGAGTCAGTAGGTTTGAAAGGTCCATTGAGTTGGAACTGACAGGACCTGTCCACCAAGTGCAGAGAGGGGTGAGAAGAAAGAAAAACCAACAGATAACTCAGAGAGAGCAGGATTAGGGCAAATGAAGAGTTAATGAAATCACTGGTGCATACTGAGGATTTTTCACTGGACAGTTTGAACACAGGTCTTCTATCCAAGAGAAAGACTGAGGTTCTTTCTCCTCTGATTTTCATCACCATTACAGTAAAGTAACTAATTATATATCACTAGCAAGTAAGTAATGCTTTTAATCTTTTTTTTAATGTTTACTTATGTATTTATTTATGAAAGAAAGAGACAGAGCGAGTGAGAGAGAGAGAGGGAGCAGGGAGAGGCAGAGAGGGAGAGAGAGAGGATCCCAAACAGGCCCACACTGTCAACATGGAGCCTGATGTGGGCCTGGAACTCATGGACCAAGAGATCATGACCTGAGCTGAAATCAAGAGTCGAATGCTTCACCAACTGAGCCACCCCAGCACCCCATGTTTTTAATCTTATAAGTGAAATTCTTTAAAAACAAAACAAAACAAAACAAAAAACAAAAAAGCTTGGGTGCCTGGATGGTTCAGTTGATTAAGGGTCGGACTTCGGCTCAGGTCATGATCTCATGGTTCCTGGGTTTGAGCCCTACTTTCAGGCTCTGTGCTGACAGTTCAGTAGTCTACTTTGGATTCCGTGTCTCCCCCTCTCTTTGCTCCTCCCCTGCTCATGCTCTGTCTCTCTGTCTCTCAAAAATGAGTAAGCATTAAAAAAAAATTAAAGAAACAATTTTCTTAAATAAAAATGTTTTTAAAAAGTTTGAAGTTTCTAATAATGGCCAAACAAAAAATCATACACATCAAGAATACTCATACTTATATTCATATACTTCCCTTCTGATATAAACTGGGTTATTGTCCCCATCATTCAGCTTCTCTCACTAGGTTTAGACATCCACATCCTGTGCTAAGTAATTTTACAGTGCCTGCACTGTGGGTGGAATATACTTCCCTATCGCAGTAATGTTGAGCTTGGCCACGAAATTGCTTTGACTAATAGAATGTCAGTGGACATGATGTAACAGAAGCTTTAATTGTTTGCATGGCTTGGCTTGCTCTCTTGTGTACCTGTGATCTGTCACAAAAAGAATATGCCACTCGATCTACTGCTCCTTCAACTGCACCTCATACCGGAAATGTAGTCAGAAGCCTGCAGTACAGCCTAATCCTAAGGAGCCTCGCTTAGATCAGCCCTACTACACCCTTGAGAGTATGAAAATAAATAAAGTAACAGTAAGACACTAAGCATTTTATGGCTTGTTGTTGTTGTTGTTCTGCAGCATTACTGTAGCAACAGCTGACTACAACAGGTTTTCCCTTACCTCAGAGTAAAGGAAACAGAGGTGTGTGTTTTTTCCCTTAAGACTATGGTTTATTATACAAGCATAATATACTTGGTGGTTTTTTTTTTTAATTTTTTAATGCTTATTTATTTATTTTTTTGATAGGGAGAGACAGCACGAACAAGGGAGGGGCAAAGACAGGAGACACAGAATCCAAAGCAGGTTCCAGGCTCCGAGCTGTCAGCACAGAGCCCGATGTGGGACTCAAACCCACGAACCGCGAGATCATGACCTGAGCGAAAGTCAGAGGCCTAACCGACTGAGCCACCCAGGTGCCCCAAGGCATAATATATTTGCAAAATGTATATATAATGCTTTGGTGCAGAAGACCCCAAAGTTGAAGATGGTATCGATAGATGACTCTATAAATCAAGGCTTTCAACTCTGCAAACTTATCAGTAAAGTTATAGTATATCAATGGAAATTCATGCATGATTTGTAGTGAATATTAATAAGCTCATTCTAAACAAAAGAATAAGAATATCCAAGACAATCTTGAAGACACATTTTTATTTGCTTTTATGCATGTATATTTAAAAATATTAAAATAAATAATGGAAATAATTATAGAACTAAAAAGAGATCTTAGAGATTAAACATATAATAACCAAAGTGCAAAATGCATCAGAAGCCTAAAAAGTAAACAATAAAAATACTTCTTGAATAAAAAATAAACGCAAAAAGAGAATGAAAATATGAAATAAAAGTCAGGAGGCAAAACTAATCTGGGAGGTCCAACAAAATAAGAAAATGAAACAAAAATAAGAAAATGAAAACAAAGAAATAGGAAAGAAAAAAATCATTTAAAAAAACAAACCAACACTAGAAAATGTCCCCAAACTAAAGCAAAATATAAGATTTCAAAATTGAACAGGACCATGGGGATGTCAAGACAAAGAATGAAAAAAGGCCCACACTCATATCCTTTTGAAATTTTGTAACACAGTGCATCCTAAGATTTTCAAAAACATGCAGGGCCCCACAAGGGAAGTTTTGGAGGGGGGGAGAAAATCTGAGACAACCTAAGACTTTGAGTATTAAAAAAAAATGAGGATAAGGTATCAGCAAATTTAGAGGAGAAAACAGAAAGAAACCGAATTTGAAATTTCAGGGTTAAAAACAAACTTGTCTGAAAAAAATCAAAGCCCAGACATAAAGCAGATGTAAATTTGGAATAATTTCAAGCAATTGAGTTAAATATTAAACAGAAAGAACGAGACTCCATTTGAACACATAACAATTTTTCCCAAGCATTTCCTAGGTTTCTGGGGGTGAACCTGTATCCTCGTAGAAGAGCACACTGCACGTTAGACATGCTTCTGGACTGTCCATATTGTTTACCCGTTTCCAATTTTTAGAGGCAATAGATTAAAAAAAAGGAAGAATTGGTGATGGTTATAGAAAAAATATAAATATAAGTAAGCTTGACAACATAAAAGTTTAGCTGACCAAAAGTAAGCCACAGGAGAAAGGAAAAGTTGAGGAAATTAGCAGAAGTAATAATAACTTGTCTCAAAAAATTAAAAGTATAGACTTGTTAAAAAAAAAAAAGAGAATTCTTAACAACATTATTTCAAGTGATAAAAGTAATCAGTAAAAGAACAAAATGAAAAATAAAAATGTTCAACATTGAAAGGAAGGGCGAGGAAAGATGGGTAAGTTAAGGGGGACAGATCCTCAACTATCAGAGCAGGAGTCGATGATTCTGCTTTAAAGTTGACAAGCATGTGATCACCATTTATAGAGTAGCATTGCAACAGGAAGGAATTAAAAAACAACAGTTATGAGTTGCCCTGAGAATTTGATGAGAGTGAAGGAATGACAAGGTAGAGAGAGTACTTTTTATTATAACCATCCTGTAACATGGGATTGTGATTAATTAAAAAAAAAAAAAGATTTTTAAAAGAATGACTCAGAATTCATGTCCCATAATACTACTAGCTGCACACTTATAATAGCAACAAATAATAATAAACCTTCACCTTAAAAATTAAGAACCTAAAATGGAATGAGAAAAAGCCATCACCAGGCTAATGAATTAATTCAAATGCCCAAATTTAATATATTTAATGCAGAATGTTAAACATATTTAGAAAATAAACAGTTTTTGCATATTTATTATCATTCAGTACTTATGATATTTACATGTAGCATGTACCTGTATTCTCTTTTTTATTTTCTAGAAGTAGGGGAGAAGAAATAAGCATTTATTAAACACCTACCAGTGAAGTGTTTAAATATGTCTCTGTTCTCAGGACTAAAATTTGGTATAATTTTACCATCATATCAACTCTAAAGCAATAGCACTAAGAGATTTATCTGAGATTAGTAAATGATGGAGTAAGGAGTGTTCTGGATCCAAAACTACTATTATATTAGGCTACTATAATCATTTTAGTGATCATTAATCCTACCGATGATCATTTTAGTCTACTAAATTATAATATCAAAATACTAATCTTAAAATACACACACAATTGTACTATGTTTACCTAGATCTTCCTTAGTTTCTGTGGTAAGCAGAGTAATGGCCTTCCAAAAATGTCCTCGGAAGCTCTAAATATGTTACTTTACATGGCAAGTGACTTTGAAGATGTGATGAAGATGAGGCTCTTAAAACAGGGTGAGAATCCTGACTAAGCCAGGTGGGCCCAATGGAATCACAAGGGTATGTTAAAAAGATGGAACGAGGAGTCAGAAGAATCAGAAAAGGAGCTGTGGTGACAGAAACAGACGTTAGAATGGGATTGTTAGCTTTGAAGGTGGAAGATGGAAGAGGGGGCCACGAGCCAAGGAGTGGAGGAAGACTCAAGTAGCTGGAAAAGCAAGGAAATGGATTCTCCACCAGAGTCTCCAGAGGAATGCAGCCCTCCTGACATCTTAAATTCAGCCCAAAGAGACCCCTTGGAACTTCTTGTGCTGTAAAATAATAACACGTATAATAATAAATGTTATCTCAAGCCACTCAGTTTGTGGTAATTTGTTACAACACACATATGAAGCTAATTCAGAAATAGTTTCAGAATCAGAAAGATCTGGGCTTAAGTCTTGTCTCTGCTGTGATGTGGGGCAAGATTCTTAACCTCTATGAATTTCTGTTTCTTTATTTGCATTTTGAAATTATAAACAGCAAGTGTGGTGATCATTCATCTGTGGTTAGAGCTCATTAATGGGTAAATGCTATTATTAAGTACTAACAATAGAAGAAAAACAAAATTTGTAAGAAAAAAAATGGTTAAGATTGTTTTTTGCTTCCAAACCTCCGAAGTTAGCTAGCCAGTGATTCTTCATAACATATTGGCTACAAGTTGAAATATGAAGGAGGAAAACTCTTCCAATATTGAAACCACTTCATGATTTGAGCTTATTCACTGTACTCCTTTAATATCTAGCCTCTTTGGGGAAGAGGCAATATCCTTGACTGGCTATAAATTTATGAGTGTAGTTGCTTTTATGGCTCTGAATGTAATAGAACTTAAGTAAATACTGATAAGTTCTCTATTCTTCTGAGAAGTTTCCACCCACATAATATTGTCCTATCATTGGAAATCCCCACAGTTTTGATAAGAACGAAGGCAAGAACTCTTTTTTATATGATACTTGTCAATTAGAATCAGGACAGCATTCATCATTTTAGTTGGAAAGGCTATGTGTTTTTTAAAAAACCCACTTGAAGTCTGTATAATGAAATTTTACTTTTATTGTCTTTTGAGCACCTTCAGCTGGTCCTTGGGAGGTTAAGGTTGACTTTCAAGCTTATTTTTTTCAAGTATCCTTTAACATAGTTTGCATTTATAGATTAAATGGTAAACTGAATTAAAGGAAATAGGTATTTTCTGTCACCACAGTCTCCCCACATAAATTGACTATATTTGAAAACCATGTCCATCTTGTCAATATAGGGATAGATACTCCTTCATTAACTAGGCCTGTAGGGAACTATATTAACTCTTTCAAACCACTTAGACACCAGCCATTTGGCAGGAATTCTTTGTGTTCACACTGTATTTAAGGATATTTTTCTCCTCAGATGCAACATCTTAAGCTTTCTGTGTACGTATTGTAACATTGCACCAGTTAATTACCACCCAGGGGGCCTCACAAATAGGCGAATTCTCACTGAAAACCATAATCACTCAAAAAAGTATAAAGCGTGACTAAGAAAAAATGATTTACGACATCATTCCCCCTATTCCATCGTGTATGGTTCTTCACTGGTATGGGCATCCCTTTGAGATATGACCTGTGTTATCTGAAAACCCACTCTTTAAGGAAACATTAAAGGTGAGGTGAAGCCTTCAGGAGGTAACTAGGTCTTATGTGCAGGGGTTCTTATGAATGGGATTAGTGTCTTCATAGGAAAAGGCCAGAGGGCGAGCTAGCTCTTTTTCGGCCTTGTGAGGATACAGCAAGAAGTGGGCTGTCCACCACCCGGAAGAGGGCTGTCACCGGAACCCGAGCATGCTGGCACCATGATCCTGGAACTGGACGATGATCCTCCGGAACGGTAAGAAATAAGTGTTTGTTGTTGAAGCCACCCAGTAATTTGTTAGAGCAGCCTAAACTGACTAAGACAGGGGGTATGAATAAACATGCATATGATTCAATGCATAAATGAGCAAACATTTCCTGAACGAACATATGTATGAATTAGTTACTTGATTTTACACAAGGACAGAGCAGAGTTTACTTCTCTTTGCCTACATGAAGCCAAAGTACACAGTTCATTTATAAACACCACTACACAAGCAACATTTTGAAGTGAAGACTAGAATAAATTATTTCATTATTCAGAATCCTATCACCCAACAAAACAACTATATTTTTCATGTTCCTATTAGTTTTCTGATCATATTTTAAATAGTTTAGCACAGAAAAATCAGACTATTTTTTTCCACATAATGAGAACAATTCAGGCACAAGTTTAAAATTCTGCACATATAATAGGTTTCATAATCTTGACAGGCTACAGTGATCTCTCTTTCCTAAGAACTCATGACACTTTATGAATATCCTAATGACCAGGGACACGACCATATACTGTTATAAGACACGCTTGGCATTATTATTTAGCCTCCATTCTGTTCAATTTTATATGTTATTTGCCCAGCTACAATGAAGCTCCGTCCTATTAGGGAATAGGAATTATGTCTCTTTATATAATCCCACCCTGCCTAGAAGAGTGAGAAAGATAGATAGATAGATAGATAATAGACATTTGTTCAATGAATGTCAAACAAATATAGTCATTATTAGTGAATAAAAAATAAATGAGAAAACTAAAAATGCCTAATATTTTATATTGCTGTATTTTGAATATAATTATAATAGTTTGTTTCATAATCTTGCCTGCCTAAGACAGAAACCATTACTGTCCCTTAAAAATATGTATTTTAAGATAATCAACGTCTTTTCCATTAATATCATATCCATTAAATAGTTAAAAAGTCAGAAAGCCATTAGAAAAATAAAATTGAGCAAGAGTGATTAGCATTATTCTCTTTAGCTTTCACTTTTGATTTAAAAAGCATACGTGAGATTAAAACCGTTCTTAACTTTGACCCAGTTGCAATGCTGAAGCAACATGAACTCTGCCCCCGAATGCCAACCTGTAAGTGGAGGTTATTGCTTTTCCTATAAGGGTGTAAATTCAATTAAACAAATGCACCACATGTACCAGGCATTTAGGAAACGAAGAAAGAAGACACAATTCCTCTGCCTTCAAGGAGCTTACAGGATAGTGGAGACATTTACATAATACATGTATATTTAATTGTCAAAGTCAGAACAAGTTTTTTGTTTTGGGTTTTTTTTTTATTTCTTTCTTTCTTTGTTTTTGTTTTTTTGGTTTGTTTTGTTTTGTTCGTTTGTTTTTTGGTCTCCAGTGGAAATTATGAATTTAAATTTGATTCCTGTTCCCTTTGGGAAAATGAAGCCTTTAAAAATGAGTCAGAGTATCTCTTTGTTCTCAGGGTTTCTCTCATTTTGACAACTATTCCTCTGCGATAAGTAAATAAAGTCTAGCCCTTTAAATACAAACAAACACTGGTCTTCTTTCTCTTATTTTCTTCCTTGCTTATTTCTTCTGTTGGGTTATACATTTTCCTCCCATCCTTAATGCAAGACTTGGTCTTTAATTTTATCTTGTTTACCTAAATACACATTAATTCATGCACCTTATGAAAAACAGGACCTCTTAGTATTATTATTACTTCCCAAATTTATATTTCTAATCCTAACCACGTACCAGTGTTAGTCTTAAAACATAACAGTCTTAAAACATAGCAGCTCATTATGTTTTCCTTAAAATTAGCATCATTCTCCAATTTGTCCTCTACTGAAAATGTCTATCACCTCACTCTTGGCAATATATATAACTACACACACACACACACACACACACACACACACACACACACAATTGTAAGTATATATAGAGAGAGAGAGATTTGTATTTTTTTAAAAGGTATTGCAGGTCTTTCATTCTATATACTGCACCTGTCACAAACTCATTTTGATAATTCCTTAGGAAGGAAAAGCTCATTTCTGCAGCAGTGACAGCAAGTTTTTATTTTCTTAAAAATTTTAACTAATGATGAATGTTTCCTTACTATGGTCACTCTTCTCACTTAATTAACCATTTCATCTTGAATCCAGCCTCATGCTGATACCAGGCTCCCCTTGAAGCTGCCTAGGGCCCAAGAGCTCACCTACAGATGCTCCGCTCAGGCTCTGACTCCATTAGATATAAGATCTAGATCCTGCCTCTTCATCTCTAGAAAGGAGCCTACTCTACCCTACAGTAATGCTCCCATGAGTAAATATCTTTTTGCTGAACAAGACCTGAGCAGCCACCAACCTATCCTACCTCCACCACTCCTTCACCCCAGATGTTCCACATACCTTCTCAGACACGTTCTCTAGAGCACACAGCAGAAGATCCACCTAGCATATTCAATGTTATATGTGATGCTCTGTGAACGTTTCAGCCTCTCTAAGATATTACCTGTCTCCTCAAATAATTCATAATAAAATCTAAGGGAATGGCTTGAGTCACATAGACCCAGGTTTTAATCCTGGGTCTGCTACTTACCTCATTGTGGACAACTTCAGTTTCTTCATCTAAAGAAAGATTTACCCAGGGTATGGTGAGGAGCAGGCATAAAATATATGGCCCATGGTGGACACCAACTTCCCTTCTATCTTCAGGCCAGCACAGCGGGTCATATAAAGCTACCTGATTAATCAAGGCTACCTTATTATGCCAAAAAAGGAGCAGAGAGGCGGGAGTTAATGCACATCCTCATCTTCTCACTTTCTCTTAGATGAACAGACACGTAAGAGATACGGATCTTCATTGTGAAAACTGATGCACATGTATTCTTTTACAACTAGTCTGCAGAATAGTCCGTTGCTATTAATATGGAGCCTTGGAATCTGCTCTGAATATTTCGGATACTTGGTAAATGACTAAATTAATTAATCAATAGATCTGTTCTGGATATATCAGACAATTGCTTCATAAATATTTAAAAAAATTAACTAAAATAGATTATTTATTCTATGTGGCTTTGACATAGAGTGTTAATTTTACCTTCACAATACCAAGAAGAGGTTTCAGTTACCATCCTGGTAAAAACTGTATTTTTTATACTTTCTAAGGAAATAGTGAAGTCAATTCTTTATGCATCATTTTTTAAAGGAATTAGGCCTAAAAAGGCCCAAATAAGATAGAATAGCAAATGCAAAACTTGAAATGAAAACTAAGTTATCCAATAAAACACAGAAAGAGTTACATTTTTCACAGGACTGTGCTTTCGAGGAAATAGAAAAAAAGATTTTTTAAAAACATCTCATGTATACAAATCAACAAATTCTTATAATATCTCCAGAAATCCAGTCTTGAATTGTGTTATGTATCATACCACTCTCAAACATTTGTAATTTCATTCTTAGTAGATGCTCAATGTATTCAATATTAACTCCACATTTCTATTTCCTCATAATGTTTATGTTGAATTTTGAATGATTCAACTAAGATGTCACACAAAAAACTGAGATCTCCAAAGTGTAGAAAATGCACCTGTTAGATACATGTGGCTCTGGACAGATTTGTAAAATTTTGTGTACTTCTGGACAAAGAAGTCCCAGATAAGGAGTGCATTTTATGGTTCCCATAACCACTTAGTCAATAATGTTCACTAGATGGAAAAGTCCATACAACTCATTATAACTAGCTCTGATTTAGAATACCTAATTCCATAGAGCTATAGTTTTTTGAAGATGAGATTAAATAAGTTTGCATACAGAAAATATGCAAACATTGCAACTACTAGTATTTTAAAAGCAGCAAAAGTAACTTATAGAAGAAAGTATATTAAGAGAGCATCATGGTTATCTTTAAAAATCTTTTTAATATCCTCCCCAAAACTATAAAGGTAATTACCACTTTCATGAGCTTTCTAGTTATTTCACTAATTAAATGACATTGTGGATGTGTCTGCAAAATCAAATGTAGAACTGAAATAATTTATCAAGATAAATGTTAGTAAAACATTTTCTTTAGTGACTTGCACATTCCATTTTGCTATACTTTAAGAACAACTATCCAGAAAATTATAGTCCTCCATGTTCATGCAAACAGAAAACACCAGGTTGTAGCAGATGATTTAATTGTTCTCTAGAGTATAAACTACTTGAACATTACTTCCCACACTGACTGTCATTGTTGGAAATGTGTGTAACTAAAGATACCAACATGCTGTGAAATGTAATTTTTAATTATTAATCATCTAGAAGCAATGTTATACAACAAAATAAATAAAATATCTCTAAATAGAGACAGATGGGAGAGCTATATGAAATATATCACTTAGATTTTAAAAAGTTCATAAATTTTTATGTTCTTAAAAACCACATACTGTGTCCTCAAATAGCATATAGTAATCTGACATTCATTTTTTAGGAAGTTAATTTCCCAAAAATGTATAGTTAGTGTTTTATTCTGTTGAGGGTTGATATATGTAATTTGAAGATGAATTTTCTTGTTTGGGTTTTGATGAGACAGAAAAATGCATTTATGGGACTACATTATTTGCACAAAAGGTATGGGTGGGGGAGCAACAGGGAAGGACTGAAGACCTACTTATCATTTTTCATGTATGATTGACAATTTTGTTATTCCCTACAAAATGCTAACGTTTATAGTGATATGCACATATGCAAGCATTTCTTAGTTTTGATTCTTAATAGCAGCATTTTCTTATACCATTCCTTTCATTCAGTGAAAAAATAGATATCTCATGATGTCACAGACCAAGTTCTCTACTAAGCACTGGGGTTAGAGAGCAGTGAATAAAGAACACAAAGTCCCTGCCTTCGTGGATCTCATTCTTGTGAACAAGAGGGGCGCTATAAAATTGATATATCAAAATGTCAGGGACTGCTAAGTACAAGGAAGTGAGATAAAACAAGATGAGAGGATGGCATGAGTGGGGCTACTTTTGATAGGCTGATTTGATAAGAGTCTCTAAGAATTGGACATTTAGGAAAAGACCTAGCAAATAATCAGGGAGAAAAGAGCTTCTGGGGAGAGCACAGCAGCAGCAACACCCAAGCACCAACAATCCCTGTACATTCTGCAAACGTCAGGTAGGCCAGTGCAACTGGAGAACAGGAGGGTAAGTTAGGATGTACTAGCAAACATACTAAAGATTTATCTTACTTGATGTTCAGTACCATCACATGTGATATACATCATTTGCCTCATTTTACAAAACAAAACATAAAACATTAAGATCAGAAATATGGAATAACTAGCCCATGACTGAGGCAGATCAATCACTTAATTCTGGGAGGAACAACACAGACACAGCCTACAGTCCTGGAACAAGGAATCTGGCTGCAGATACTAGAACAGGCTGCTGGTGTAGAGAATAGAAAGCTTAAATTCTGGAGGCCTGACATCATTGCTACCCTACTGGATGGTTTTGAGCAATCATTTAATCTCTAAATGTTCCATGTGAATGTAAACTCCCTATATAATCATTCATTTCTTCATTAATTGACTCTAAACATATCTATTAAAGGCCCAATATGGAGTAGGCAACGTGATCAAGAATTATAATGAATAATAACTGAATGTTACTCATATTCAATATTCATGTTCACAGATCCCCCATTCAAGTGGAAAGCACACCTATGGACATATCATTCAAGACAATGTAAGTCCAATAAATAAGTAGAAAATGCGTTATAAAAATACAAAGCCAGGAAAATTGGGGAATGAAGATACATGATCACATTAGGACCTCCTCACCTCTAATGTTTTATTATGTCAGTCATTGAGTAATAGTCTGTGCATCTTGTGAGGAAACAATATTGCATAAATTCCCATCATAAAACCTAAAAATTTTTTGGCAGACATGAGGCTATGCTGGGTTCCCCTCTCTCTCCTTCCTGTAATAATCCCATAATAAGTCATATACTCAGAAATCTTCACAAGTCATGAATTTCTTCATTGATAACAACAGTGGATGGAAATAATTTAACCTAAGTATATAAGTATTTCAACAATGAAACGTGCATAGGGAAACTATGCATATTCTACTTTCCTTTAACATTAAAAAATTAAATCAGGGGGTGCCTGGGTGGCTCAGTCGGTTGAGCGTCCGACTTCAGCTCAGGTCATGATCTCTCAGTTGACAAGTTTGAGCCCCGCGTCAGGCTGTGTGCTGACAGCTCAGAGCCTGGAGCCTGCTTCAGATTCTGTCTCCCTCTCTCTATGCCTCTCCCCTGCTTATGCTCTCTGTCTCAAAAATAAAGATAAACATTAAAAATTTTTTTTAAATTAAATCAGGTTTTTTACAGTATAATTTTAGAAGCAGTAAGCTTGAAAGGCTCAAACTTACATAACCAGTGACATGTATCTTCAGTAACAACTAGTCTGGATAATTTACATCTGCAAATTTAGCTACTGAGGGTTTGAATAAGCCCAAGAATAAGAAAGGAGCCTGCCCAGTGATAAATTATATGCTGAGGCCTACATAACGAAACTCTAGATAAGAGACTAAATGTAAGAGCAGGTCAATGAACTGGAGGGCGAATTAAGTTGAACTCAGTACCTCCATCTTGAAGCAGCTTTCTCTATAAAGTAGATGCCATCCCTCTTGAAGAATTAAAATCCTATTTCTCTACTGCAGTGCCGGTAAAACAGAGAAAACATGCAGAATTCTAAGAAATTAATAATTCTGAGCCAGAAAATTAAAATTTTTGATAAATTCAAAACTAAAATGTTGAATTTTAGGTTGGATCTATGACGTACACAAACTTACCAATGTTCCCAATGGAAACAAAGAAAAGTCAGTTCCTATAGTGTCCACCTTCCTGGAAATGAAATAATATATCATAAAGATGGAAACGATGTTGTTACCATTCTAAAAGAGGGAATCAGTAGAATCAAATATGTTTTAACAGAAATGCCATGTTAAAAGATGCTTATGATTACTTTGCAATTTCTGACTAAGAAATCTTCCATTCAAACATTAAAATTTAATTTGGTCATAGTTAACCCTTTTTACAGTGACCAGCAGCCCAAATTTGCACAGAAGAGTGATACAAGAGTGTTGCCCAAGCATGCTTAATAATAGCTTCCCTCGCTACTCTCAAAAGTTTCCTGATTTGGAAGATGAGTTATGGTTGGGAATACTGTCACTTTTCTCAAGCCTTAAAATAGTGTCACGGGGCACCTGGCTGGCTCAGACTGCAGAGCATGAGACTCTGATCTTGACTCTTGATCTCAGGGTTGTGAATTCAAGCACACATAGAGCACAGTGCTTACATTAAAATAAAAAACAGTGTGATAAATAATAATTAAATTTAATATCAGAGAGAGAAAAAAAATTAGGATTTACTTCTTTTGAAATAACAGTTAATGAGCCATTTCAAATGCTTTTTGTGCCACTGATCCACTCTCTTGTCAACTAAAACGGAATGCTCAATTAAATAAGCTGAAATCCTACTGGTATTATTCTATTCACTAAAACAGAAAGGACTTCGGAAATATGTCATTCCTGGCAGAAATTAAAACCAAGAAGAATATAAAGTGGTTTACCAATGGTACATATATAGGACTAAAAACTAATAAAAATAAAGACATACATATGTTAGGAAAATGCACTCATAAATAAGTGACACATCTACACACAGAATAAAGTCTAAATTTAATTTACTTGATTTAATCAGTTTTTTTTTTTTTTAATGTTAGTTATTGTTTGAGTAATCATATTAGGCATTATCATTAATGCTAGAAAATTTGGGGCACCTGGGTGGCTCAGTTGGTTAAGTGTATGACTTTTGGTTTCAGCTTAGGTCATGATTTCACGGTTCATGAATTGGAGCACCTCATCAGGCTCCGTGCTGACAGTGTAGAGCCTGCTTGGGATTCTCTCTCTCTTTCTGTCTCTGCCCCTCCCCTGCTCACAACATCTCTCTCAAATAAATAAACCTTAAAAAAAAAAAAAAGGGGCGCCTGGGTGGCGCAGTCGGTTAAGCGTCCGACTTCAGCCAGGTCACGATCTCGCGGTCTGTGAGTTCGAGCCCCGCGTCAGGCTCTGGGCTGACGGCTCGGAGCCTGGAGCCTGTTTCCGATTCTGTGTCTCCCTCTCTCTCTCTCTCTCTGCCCCTCCCCCGTTCATGCTCTGTCTCTCTCTGTCCCAAAAATAAATTAAAAAACGTTGAAAATTAAAAAAAAAAAAAAAAAAAACTAGGAAATCAGAGGTTTAATAGTTAGAAAGTCTAGTTTTTAATTATTAAATTTGATATTTATAAACAAAATATATACCTGTTATTGAAAATTTTGTAAAATATACAGAACTATTAAAAAACCTATAATTTTATCATCTGAAGTACCACTTTTAATATAGTCTTACATTAGATATTTACAAATGTTTGTAAGTGCATGTACACTATACGCACACACATACATATACATGTTATACAGATACATGCATATGCTTCCACATATAGCAAATGTACAATATACATTATTCTCTCTATATAGATTATTCTCTATTTGGAGTTTTTTCAACCTTTTGTTTTTACACAGTATTACACCCTGAACATTGTCCTATTATCGTTATTATTTGAAAACATTATTTTAATGGCTGGATGGTAAATAAACTGTATTGACTTTGACTATGTCACTAATTATTTTAAAAGAGAAAAAAATCCTAGAAGTGGAATAATTGTCAGATGGTATGAATTATTTTATAGATGATGACCTATAGTGTCAATGTACTCTTCACAAAAGTGGTCTTGTTTCATCATCCATTAGTGAACAGCATAGGCTTTGGAACAGAGGTGCCCACAGTGGAATCATGGCTCAACCACTCACCAATCGCATACTTTAGTCTTTAAACTCTTTAAAACTCAGATACTCATTTGCAAAGTGGTGACAATAAATGCTTTGAGGTTATGTTAGGAGCAAAGGATGCTGGACACATATTAAAACTGCATAGATTATTACTGCACCCACTAGTAATGGTATAGTGCCAACACTGGATATTATCTTTTTTGTTCTTTGATCATAATTACTTATAGCATTTAGTATAAAATTTAAAGTAATTTTGAACGTATTTGATTACAGTCTGGCAGAGGCAACTAGCAGTTCCCTTAGATATGTTCCTCCTTTCACAGCAAGAGATAAGTGATGGACACTTTGGAATTGGAGGTCACATTTCTCGGCCACCCTGGCAGCTGGGTATAGCTAAGTTTCCAAGGATGCAATGTGATCGTAAGTGATGCCTGCTACTTACAGGGCTAGGCTTCAAGATACTGTGCATGGGATCTCCATGCTCCCGCCTTCCTGAAGCTGAAATACAGATGTGTCTGTGATTTACCTTCTACCAGGCAGAGTAGGACAATGCCCTGGGGCAAGGGTCCTAAAACTACAAAGCTGACTGTTTTGTAAACAAGAGTGTTTTTGGAGCACAGCCAGGCCCATTTGTTTATGCATTGTCTGTGGCCACTTTCACCCTACAACTGCAGGGTTGAGTAATTGCAACAGATACCATATGGCCCCCAAATCTTACAATATTTGCTATCTGGCCCTTTACAGAAAAGAACAAAACAAAAACGGTCAACTGCTGTCCTAGGAGACAGCAAAGCAAAAAGAGAGAAACAATCTGAGTCCCCAGATGACCATGTGAAACATAAGTAATAATTCAACCTAGACCAGAGACTTAGGGATTGTTAAGTGGGAGGTTTATCTAAGCAACCCTTTTGGGCCATTTACTTCTAGCAGCATAATTTTCATCCTGACTAATACACCAGGAAAGCTGAGTTTTTATGAAGTTATGCTATGTGTGTCATTTTTATTGAAATTTGAGGGGCGCCTGGGTGGCTCAGTCGGTTGAGCGGCCGACTTCGGCTCAGGTCGTGATCTCGCCCTCTGTGAGTTCAAGCCCCGCGTCAGGCTCTGTGCTGACAGCTCAGAGCCTGGAGCCTGCTTCTGATTCTGTGTCTCCCTCTCTCTCTGCCCCTCCCTGACTCATGCTTTCTCTCTGTCTCAGAAATAAACATTAAAAAAAAAATTAAAAAAAAAAAAGAAATTTGAGAATTTTTCTTCTTAATTTATGAAGTTTTGGTATGTTAGAGATTTAAACCTATGTCAAAATATTTATGGAAAATAATATCCATATATTGTTTGACTTTCAGGTTAATGATATTTCCATATAATTTTTAAAATATTTCTTCCATCAAACTTAACATTACTTCCTCTTAGGGCTTCTCATGTTGTTCTATAGTTATAGTTTTCCTTTTTCCAAGCATAAGTAGATATTTGCCCTTTTTTGGTGTGTTTTTTTATAATCTTTATATTTCACTTATCTTTTTCATTCCAAATGGCACCTAGCAGTACTATTGAATAGTTCCCCCATAGATGTGTTATAATTATTTATATCTTATAACATTTATTCAGATGTATATTATATAACCATATATTATAAATTTATAAACCTTAGGATTTCAGAGTTTTATGTTATTCCGTTTTTCTATTCTTCTTTTCTCAAAGTAGTATCATAAAGCTTTAATTATAGTTTTAGAATTCAATTAATATCTAGTATGTCAAGTCATTCTTATTCATTCATATTTAGTCTTTAACTTTTGGGGGAATGGGGTGCTTTTTAAAAATTCTATTTTGTCAAGGTATAAATATAAAATAAACTATAATTTATTTAATTTATTTATCACAACTACAGAAAAAGATCAACATGGATGTTCACACTATGGATGAAAAAAATCACACTACAACATTACATGTCATATGTTCTCATTTTCAAAAGTAAACCTGCAAATAATCTAATGTCATAGAGTTCTCCATTACAGTGAGGCCAAGACAAGTAATAGTAATAGACAAATATTATTATTTTCACTTTAGATACTAGCAAATTGGATAATGCAGTTAAGTGTGCTAATTAAAAACATGAGGTCAGTAAATAGTAGAGCCTGAGATTCAGCACCCCTGCTCTCTGTCACGATTTTCAGTTACAGAAGTCTGAGTATTAATTCTAAACTGGGTCTGGCCGACTCACTGAATGTAGGCATTTTGTTATATATTTTATCCCAAAACACTCTAACAACCGAATTTTTATGTTGTCATTTTCAAATACTTATATTGAAACTCAGTATGCAATAATGACCTCCTACCCTTCCCAGATACTAAGATATTTATAGATATGAATTTTTGAATTTTATTTTGTTTCCTTTTCTGAATGGAATTGGATCAAATGTGTAGTATTCATGTAAACTAGAATCATTATAATTCTGAGCCTTTCCATGCAGGAATGTCTTCCTATTTATTCATATCTTTTTTTTTTTTTAATGTTTATTTTTGAGAAAGAGAGAGATTGAGCACACGTGCAAGCGGGGAAGGGGCAGAGAGAGGCAGGGTCAGAGGATCCGAAGTGGGTTCCATGCTGACAGCAGAAAGCCCAGTCCAGGGCTTGAACTCAGGTACTGTGAGACCATGACCGGACCTTTATAAAATATATATGTACTTATATCTTATCCAACTTCTATACATTTTTGGATTACAGTTGCCAATGTAATCTTAAAAATATCACTTGATCGTAACTGCACTTGACTCTGTTCAGTTTAGTAATAATAATGAAACAAATATCCACATGGCCAGTACTGAGTTTATGAAGTACAACATGAACCATGACTTTGAAGGCCCCTGGATACCATTCCTTGATTGAACCCCACTCCTAGAGTTAATAATTCCTTACATTACTTTGAGTTTACCACATATCTATAAATTAATAACAATGTACTATTGTTTCTGTTTGGGTCTTCATATAAATGAAAATATTACTATAATGTATTCTTCTTTGATTTTTTTAACTGGACTTGGTGTTTATGAGATTTATTTATGTTGATGGATAGAGGAGTGATTTATTTTCTGTTTTATGATAAATCACCATGTGAACACACCACAATGCATTTATGCATTCTACTATTGATATACATTTGGGGTGTTTCCAATATTTGCTTTTGCAAATAGTGCTGCTATAAATATTCTGGTAAATGTTTCCAGGCACACATATAAACACGTGGTTTGTAGACACAAGCCAGTTCATGAATTGTTTGTTATAAGTGCATGATGGGAAAAGTACAGAAATGGAGGGTAAGCAGTTAGAAGCTTTAATGGTAATTGGATTTTGCTATAACACCCAAGATGATCAGTGAATTCATCTCATTTAATGGGGCTTTACCAGTTTGATGGTGTTGAGCTCTTGTGGTGAGTCACACTATGACAAAAACCACATGCAAGTGCAGTTATGATCATATGATATGAAAAAAAAATTTTTTTAATGTTTTATTTATTTTTGAGACAGAGAGAGACAGAGCATGAGCAGGGGAGGGGCAGAGCAAGAGAGGGAGACACAGAATCCAAAGCAGGCTCCAGGCTCTGAGCTGTCAGCACAGAGCCTGATGTGGGGCTCGAGCTCATGGACTGTGAGATCACGACCTGAGCCGAAGTCGGATGCCTAACCGACTGAGCCACCCAGATGCCCCTGATCATGTGATATTTTTAAGATTACATTGGCAACTGTAATCCAAAAATGAATAGATTTGGCTAAGATATAAGTACATATATATTTTATAAATGTCTGCACATTCTTTTCATTTGTAATTAATCCTGTTTTAAAAATATATCATTTAACCTTATAACTAAATTAGAGAAGTAAAATTTGTGTCATTTATTTTTGTGCCTAATTTATTGACAGCAATATAAGCTTCAATTGATTTTTTGTTTTTGTTCTAATTTTTTTTAATGTTTATTCATTTTTTGAGAGAGAGAGAGAGCGTGCGCTTGAGTGGGGGAGGGGCAGAGAGAGAAGGAGACACAGAATCTGAAGCAGGCTCCAGGCTCTGAACTGTCAGCAGGGAGCCTGATGCGGGGCTTGAACCATGACTCAGGAGATCATGACCTGAGCTGAAGTCGGAAGCTTAACCTCCTGAGCCACCCAGGGGCCCCCAATTGATTTTTTGCTGTTGTTAAGACAAAACGTACCTTTCAAGAATGCAGTGGTACCAATAAACAAAATAAAGACAAAAGAAGTGATTTCAAAAGATGTTAGTTGAATATACTGTGACATATAGACACAATGGAGTAGTATGTAAAAAAAGAATGAAGTGAAAGAAAATCAAAATGCAAAAAGCATAATAGCCCCATTTGTGAAAGAAAGAAGAATACATTGGTACACATATATCTTCTAATCATGGCAAAAAAAAAAAAAAATCCCAATACAGTTGGTTACATGGGAAGGGTACAGGGTAGAAGGGAAACAGGAGAGAGTGTGGCTTCTGAAAGGAATCCCTTTTTATATATAGTTTTTATTTTTGAAAGCATAACATACATACTGGAAAAATAAAATTAAATAATTAAGAGCAAGAAGCAGGGGGGTGCAGAAACCTGAAATCAAGGTTAAACAAATGTAGTTAAATCGTATTTCAAATGAATATCATAACCCTACAGGAGGAGAAAGAAAGGAAGGGAGGAGAGAAAGGAGAAAAGGGAATAAAGAAAGGGAGGGAAGGAGGAAAATTTCAGAACTAGGATTCCTTTGTCCTGGATAGTTCAAGAAGCTCTACTCTGGGGTACACTTAGCAATGGAACTGCTGTTCACCATTAATGCTGATTTTTACCATCAATTCCAAATAGTTGTCTACAGTATTGTGCAATGATACACTGTCATCTACAGTGTGTGCCAGTTCTGGTTTTCCAGTAATACTGACATTGTCATTTATTCCTGGAAATAAGGTGAGATATAACATTCATTGTGGTTTAAATTTGCCTTTCCCTTGTTACAGATTAGTATCAGCATGTTTGTTTACAAATACTTCCTGGCTGTTTTGATTTCTTTTCTATGAAATGACTATCTATGCCTTATCCCCACTTTTCTACTGGTTGTTTGTCTTTTTCATTAATAATACCAACTTTTTATATATTCTAGATTATAAATTCTGTTGGTCATGGGCAACACAAATATTTTATTCCAGCTTTGGGAACTGTCATTTCACAACTTCCACAGTGCCTTTCAATAGAGGAAGGCCTTAATCTGAAGGAAGTGAAATTTATCAAACTGTCCAGAATCTTGTGCATCTTTTTAAAAGTAATCCTTTCATAGAAAGAGATCAGAAAGATATTCTATAATGCCCCCTTTCAAATTTAATTTATTAATCCAATTGGACTTGATTTTTGTTAAGTAGGAGTGAGGTGGGGTCCAGTTTTATCTTTTCCATACTAATTGCTAATTTTCCCAACACCTTTTGCCAGAGGACCAAGCGTCCTCCAGGGATCTGCAATGCTGGCCAGAACAAGTTTCCCTATACGTGTGGGTTGTTTACGAGCTAAGCACTCTGTTCTGGCAATCTATTCCTGAACTAACACACTGTAATAATTACAATAGGTTTAAAACATATCTTGATATCTGATAGGACAAGAGGTGCTCCCCCGTACTACTTTTTCAGAGGTGAATTAGTAATTCTTGTCCCTTTGATCTACCATATGAATGTAAAAATGAGCTAGTCAGTCTTCATGAAAAGTCTCGTTGAGACTTGATAGGAATTGCATTAAGTCATACAATAATTTGAGGAAAAGTATCATTTTAAAAATAGTATCTTCTTATCTATAGTGTGATTCTCCCTTTACTTGGATGTATTTCAATGTTTTTGAATACAATTTTATAATTTTCCATGAAAAAAAATTGCTTTATTTTCATTATTCTTAAGATACCTTATAATTTATGTTGTTATTAAAATAGAACATCTTCCCAAATTAAAATATTAACTAATATTAATATATGGAATTGTACTTGAATTTTATTTTGATTTTATAGTTAAAAATGACTAATAATTTGTAGATTTTTTTTCCCTAAATGGGAAATCATGTCATCTACATAACAAATCATACTTCGTTTCTTTCCTCTCAAAGCTTAATAACTTTCCTTTCTTCCCTCCGTGTTCCCCACCTCACACTATCATTTCTGGAATATCTTATTGGTTATATAGGTCATGCCTATTCATTAGGATAAGAAACTACACAAAGCCATGAATATCAGAAAGCAAGGATCACTGGGGGTCAGCTCAGAGGCTGGCTACTACATGGAACAATATTTTTTAGAATTTCCTTTATCTGTTATTTAAAAAGTAAACTTTTGTTGTTGTTGTTGCTTACCAATTCTTTTGTATATCTTTGCCAATTTTTATTTTTCACATTTTATGTATTCTTCAGTTTAACAGTTTTCCTATTAATAATAGGATGTCTTTTGTTTTGTCTTCTGCCTAATAACGTCTTTTAACTGGAAACTGTGATTCATTCATGTTTATAATGATCGCTGCTATGTTTAGATTTGTTTCTACCATCTACTACTACCCTTCTGCTTTCAGTTAACTTTTTTTTTGGTCTTCACCTTGATCAATGTTCGGTGATTTCGCTATAATATATTAAAGTGTTCTGTTGATTATACTACACTGTATTATTGGCTTGAGATTTGTTTTGCTTTGTGAATATGAAGATCAGTGTCTTTCATCAATTCAAAACCTATTTCAGCCATCATTACTTTGAATATTGTCTCACCCTTATTTTCTCTCTTCCCTCTATCTGGTTCTTCAATTAGGTATATGTGACAATTTTTTTATCCTCCATTGCTCTTTAAGTCTCTTTCATATTTTCTAGCTGTCTCTCTGTTCTATATTCTGTGTAATTTCTTCAGATCTATCTTTTATTTCAGAAAATTCCCATTACAGCTGTGTCTCATCTGCTGTATAACCCATAAAGTGAATTTCAAGTACTGTTTGTTCATTTTTTTTAGATCTCAAATTACTGTTTGGCTCTTTTTCAAATTTACGCTTGTTTTCAGTCTTTTGTTTTTACTATATTTTTGATAATCTATATTATTTTTAAGCATATTAAATATAACTAATTTGTATTTTATAAATGAAAGTTCTAGTAGCTACAATCTTTTTGTATCTGTTTCTGGTGTTTGTTTTTCCAAATAACTTTACCTTTTGTTCTGCCTTATTTAATGCTGATTTTCTGATATGATCTCATGCCCTTTGAAATTTTATCTGTAAGAATTATTTAAGGCTTTGACTTAAAGTGCTTTTCTTTTTGCGGGAATTTGCTTGCTTCTGCAAAGTACTTGGGGAAATTATCAACCTTAAAACTGAAATTTATTTTCAGATGTGAATTTGAATTACATGAAGGTGAAGTTAGGAATTTTTTTCAGGTAAAACTTTCCTTTGCTTACACTGCACCCAGAAGCGAGGCCAAGAAAAGTAATTATTACAACTCTCTCTTTCAAGAGCATATTCTCTCTCTCTCCCTCTCTCTCTCTCACTCATTCTTTCATATGTGTTTTATTTGTTCAATTGAAGTCACAAGAAGAGTTTTCTTCCAGAGATCCTATTTATGCAAAGCGTTTTCCGGTACAATCTAACCAATTTTTGCCAATGGTATTTTTTGTTAATCAAAAATGTTCTCAAATCCTAAACTGGATGCCATGAGGAACTGCCAAATATCCCAGGAAAAATGTCTGCTTCAGTGCTTGTTAACTTCTCTTGAATTGTGACTTCATGGTGTTCATGGACTCTTAAAATTCCCTTTGCTTTCCCACAAACTCAGCTATACAATTAAATAATCTTTTTAAAAAATAGATTTTTTGAAAACTATACTCTGTTGGTATTTTTTTAGTTTTCACTAATGGGAAGATTTCTATAGACACACATCTACCATATTGCCAGAAATTAAAGGGAAAAACGAACATGGGATTTCTGGTTGGAAGAGAGCAATGACATATTACGATTCTAGCCTACTATCTTAAATTCAGACTCAGGAAGGCCCTTATTAGCCTTTCCTCTTCAAAGGTGACAGCACAGAACTACTCTTTAAATCATTACACCTTTATGAAATGTCAAGATTTTCACTAATACTGGAACAGGCCTGACATTGGGCATTACTTGCTTCATTACTGAGAGAAGGTATTATTTTAACCATGGAGAGCAGCAAAAAACCAATAATCCTCCACTATGTTAAATCTAGAGTAAGAGATTCCTATGCTAGAAGGAAAGGGTGATGGTTGGAAATTGAAATGGAAGAGAGGAAGGAACAAAAAAGACTTCCTTTATATTCATATGTCTGTTTGTTGTCTGAAAAAGCAAGGAGAAAAAACTGGTCTTATATTGAATATTCAGAGCAAGACATAATATACACAGCAGAGAAACACACTTTTGAAAGGTTGTCTAAATTAGATCAGTATCTGCTCCCCGAGGTCTAACATGCACATATTTAATATGTACAAACATGAATAGACAGGTACAGAGTCCGTATAACCAATGCTGTCCTTCCTCTATTCCCTCTCAGTTAAGAGTACCACCAGCCATTCATTTAGGCAAGCTAGAAACTTAAGAATCATTCTTGAGGTATTTCTCACTCACTTCCCAAATCCACTTCATTACCAAATCCCCTACATTTGCCCTCAAAATTTTTCTGAAATCAATCTATGTCTTCTCATCCCCTCTACCAGTACCTTCATCCCAGCTCTCATAATGTGTTACCTGGACTACTACAATAATCTCTCCGCTGGTCTACCCATATCTACCTTGGCCCCTACCCAACTGCAGCCAGAGTGATATATTCAAAATGTAAATCTGTTCCCTACTTAAAACATCTTTATAGCTTCTCATCACTCTGGGAAAAGACAAAAGCCTTAATATTATCTATAAGATCCATGTTTTGATCTCGGCTAATAATATTCTTCCCAATACTCATTTCTCTCTTTGCACCAACTACATTGTCCTTTTTTCTTTTCTTCATATCCATAGTGCTCCTTCCTGCACCACAAAGCCTTTGTATGAATGAGTTTCTCTACAAGAAATACTCTTACCTTTGTTTTTTCTTTTCCAAGTTAGTTTTCACTCATTATTTAGATATTAGCTCAATTCCCACCTTCTCAGTGGAACTCTTTCCGCACTTCTTGATTAGATCATATCACCTATTGCCTAGCCTTATAGCACCACATACTTTGCACTCAGTAAGCCTAGAGTAATTGCAGTAATTGAATTAATGTCTACCTTTACTCTAGCTGAAAACTCCAAGAATACAAGGATATTATCTAACACACTCCTGCCCCGAAGGGGCAGTTCATTTCATTTTTAATTGTAAAATATATCAGAAAAGGAACCATGCATATAATGCACTTGCACAGGTTAAATGTTAATAGTAAATGAAACACTGAATAGCATTACCCAAATAGAGAAAGAGCACACTGACAGCCTGTGGAAGCCTCATTTGTGCCTCTCTACAATCATATATCCACTTGCCAGGTATATGCCAAAATAAGCATTAACATGAGATTTTGATCATTTTTCCCACTCTTCCCTTAACAGAATAGAATTAATTACATTCATATTTAGGTATTATGTGAAAAGTGTTTAGATTTTCTAGATTTTGAAATTATATAAAGGAAATCATACCCAATATATCATTCTCTGGGGCTCCTGGGTGGCTCAGTTGGCTAAGCATCCGACTTCAGCTCAGGTCATGATCTCATGGTTCATGGGTTCAAGCCCTGCGTCGGGCTCTGTGATGACGGTGCAGAGCCTGCTTGGGATTCTCTCTCCCTCCCTCTCTCTCTGTTCCCCCCTACACACACAGTCTCTCCCTCCCTCTCAAAATAAGTAAACAAACTTTAGGTCTTGCTGTACATGGCTCCTCATACATGTGTGCAAGTGCTTGGCTAGGGTACACAGCTGAGAAGAGAGCTGCTGGCTTAAAGTGCTACGCAAACCTTCAGAGGCCATTTAAATTAACAAATTATAAATTCTATTTTTTGCTATACATATGCATTTATTGAAGTATTATGTAAATTTTATTTTCTATATTTTTCTCAATATATCTGCTGTTATCTAAATCAAAGCACACACTTTTTAAAATTTGTTTACCTCCTCCATTAATATATTCATCTATTCAACAAATATTAAAGACACTCACCAACTGTTAGGTACTATACCAGATGCCACAATATTCTTATTTTTGTTATAATTATTCCAACAGACAGAATCTGGATACTTGTTAGAAGTTCAACACCACAGCCCACCCACAGGTCTTCAGAAGGTGGGGTTCATTCTGATGTTAAGAACCAGAGTTGAGAGCATGAGTAAAAAAGTACCTACAAAGAGCCAATATGTGGTATGTTGTAATTTGTTGCTAAAACTGTCCTTAAAAAATTACCTATTATTGTTTCACTTCCAATGTAATAGCAGTATCTTTGAACATTGCCCCCAACACTGTGTTTTGTTTTGTTTCCCCAAAAGTAAAGTTACCTATATAACAATATGGGAAAGAACACACAGATTTAAAATGCTTAAATCTGATTTCTGTCTTGCTTTTAAAATAAATCATTCTATTTCTCTCCTACTTCATCATAACCCCCAGGTCTAGAAATGGCTTTACATGATGAAGTTTTAACAGGTGACTATAATACTCCTGAGTCCTAAAATAAACATTAACATAGTTGGATCAGTGGCAGCGAGTTCCATAGTACTTAGCCAATCATTATCACTTCCCAACTACTCTTTTCACTTTACACGCTTTAATCTTCCAATAAATAAGAATTGCAATAATGGAAACATTGTCTGGTCTGCAGTTCAATGATATAATTAAGCTTCACACCGGGCTATAATTTGGGTGTCCCAGAGAGAAGATATTTATTGCCAACACACCCTAACAAATAAAAGCTGCTTAATGACTATGCATGAAAGCCTGTGTTAAAGGAGTTTTTTGTGCTCACTTCCTGGTTCAGAGGTGTAAGAGAGGATATAAAAGAATCATCTGATTTAGAAAATTTTTTGCCATAATATAAGCAGAAGATAAAATTTATAAGAATAGCTCAAGTTCTTTAAAACTCTTGTTCTCATAACCTTACTTAAATACAAAGCATGTTTACAAAATCGTAGTCACTAACACACAATAAAGCTCAGGATTTGTGTGTGTAGTGTTTGTATGTGCTACACTTACCTAAACTAATTACATGCACCCTATCTTAAACACAGTGCAAGGGGATAGTTTCGTGAGGTTCATTAACATAAACAAATACCTACCTGTCAGTTGGTAGTGTGTATTCAGTTCTAACTAAATGTAGGTGACACACATGAGCAAACTGCATGAAGAGAAGAAGTAAAAGACGTTTATATAGCCAAAGTAGTAATAATAGTTGTATGTCAATCACATCTCAATTAAAAAAATAGTTATCACTATTTTTATTATTATAAGAAAACCATAACAGTTCAGGAATATATGTATGTGGACTAATAATTATACAGTTACATTTATGATAAATTCATACAGCAAGAAAGGGAATCATCCAAGGTAGATGTAACTTGTTAAGTTTTGTCATGAACAAAAGACAGAATTTCTAGATTCAACTTGGTTACTGCTTTCCTAAATTACTTATTCTCTCCCCTTTTGTATGATGAGTGTAATATTCTTATCAATTTACAACATTGAATTATTTGTGCCAGTATTTTAAATTGATTTTAAATGATAAAAAAAATCAATGTTAGCTAAAATATGCATCTTCTATGATCCAATAATTCTGTCCTTGGGAATACTGGACAGACTCTGCACTGACATCGCAGAGCTTGCTTGGGATTCTGTCTCCTTCACTCTCTGGCCCTCCCTCTCTCCCTGTATCTCTTAAAAAATAAATAAACACGTTTTTTTAAAAAAAGAAAAGAATATTACCTCTGCTACTAACTAGTTGAATAATGTCCATCTATAAAATAAGAATGGAATCACTGGGTTGTTCTGAGGACTAAGCAAGTTAAAGCAGGTAAGGCATTTAGAACAACGCCTGCCAATAATAAGTGCTCAATAAATATTAGATAATGCAATAGGAAAATTCAAACTTACAGAAGAAATAAAGATTAATTTTATCTGATGTTTTCTAAGTTTAGCATTTAGAGATTTTTCAAACACACAGCGTTATCAAAGTTATATTTAGTTTGATAATGACTTTTCCCATTACTCAGAAATTTAATATTAATTTTATCTAGTATTCAGAGGCATGATTCACGCAAATTTCAGCTTTGTAGAACTTCAATATGATACAGTAGCTATATGAGCATTACTCTTTTCATATAAACAATGGTACTTGTTTCCACGTGAGCTTCAAAGCTAATTTTAAGAATTGGAACTTAGTGGGTATTCAATGTCTAGAAAAATAGATAAGCTACAGAGGGGACACATTAAACTTTTGGTTAAGGATTCAACAGAGCTACTATTGCTTCTGTAAAAGTCTATCATCTGGACCTAGAATATAGACACTGTTCCTTACCCCTCTAAGCAAAAGTAGTAAAACATAAGAAATAGTCACCAGGTGACTCAGTCAGTTAAGCGTGTGATTTCCGCTCAGGTCACGATCTGACCTTATGGTTTGTGAGTTCGAGCTCTGCATCCTGCTCTCTGCTGTCAGAGTACAGTCTGCTTCAGATCCTCTGTTCCCCTCTCTCTCTGTCCCTCCCCACCTCTCAAAAATAAAATAAATATTTAGAAAAAACAAAAAACAAAAAAGTAGTCACCAAGGAGCTTGTATTGTCACCCCCCCCCCACCCCCGATCTTAGTGGTCTGTTCTGAAATTTGTTATTTGGTTCTCTTTCCACTACCTTTAAGGTTCTTTTGCACCTCTACTCTACAAATGAAATACAGCACTATAATGAATGGATAGGTAATGTCCTCCATCTATCACCGCCACTCCCCAACACACAAAACACACAGACAATCAAAGTAGTGGTTTCCAAGGTCTCCATCACCAACCACAAAGAAGTGAAAGGTGCAGCTCAGAACTGTCCTGACAGGCACTGTGCCCGAGGGCAGACGAGGGACAGTCCTCATCAGCTACAGCAGTGGCACCTGGAAGCATACCGGAAATGCAGATTCTCAGCTCCATCCACACATCAAACTTCTGCTGGTGGGCCCAATAATCTGCATGGTCACGAGGTCTCAGGTGATTCCAATGTCCACTCAACTTTGAGAATCACTTGTAAGTGCCATTCTGTGTAAACTGCCTCACAACTAAATCTTACAAGTAGCAGAAAGTCTAGAAGAACCATCAACTCTCTGGTGTAAACTAACCCTTTTTAACTCTATTTTATCTTCAAATATAATTGAGAGAAAAAATGATAGGCTTTTCACTTTCATAAGTGTGAGAAAATATTGTCCCATAAATTGATTAAAAAGTCTATGACACGGGCACCTGGGTGGCTTAGGTGCTTGAGTTTCTGACTCTTGATTTCAGCTCAGGTCATGATCTCACAATACGCATGTTTGAGCCCTGCATTGGGCTCTTCATGCATGCACAAAAGCGCAGTCTCTCTCTCTCTCTCTCTCTCTCAAAAATAAATCAATAACCATTTTTTTAAAAAGTCTTTGACATATCTAATCTAAAAAACCAATTCAAAGTTAGATTGTCACAAAATTAAGTAAAAACTCATCCGAGATGATGAAAGAGTGGTATATAGATTGGATCTTACTGGAGTCACCACTGGATCCACACTCACCAAAACCGCGGCCACTAGCCACATGTGGCTGCTGAGTACCTGAACTGTGCCTAGCAGGAACGGACATGTGCTGCAAGCATAAAAACCTCCTAGATGTTGAAAGCTTACTATGAAAAACAATGTAAACTATATAATTAATAATTTTTATGTTTATATTGATTAACACAGAAATGATATATTGGATATACTGGGTTAAGTAAAATGGATTATGAAAATTACTGTCCCTTGTTTCAACCTTCTTGCCATGCGGCTATGTTAAAAATATAAACAAGTACACATGGGGCTGCATGGCATTTCTATTGCAGAGTGCTGCTGTAGGGTCCTAAACCAGCAGTTAGCAATAATCGTATCTTAATCCAAACAAAAATGTATGTCATGAAACAAGTTTTCAAGTTATTAAAGTTTTCAAGTAGATTAAAGAATGTCTCTTTTTTTTTTTTTTTTACTTTATTAAATATTTAGTATTTCCTTTCTTCTCTCTTCCTCCTGGCCTTTTGTTTTATCTCTTTTTACAATGTCCACTCAAGCTTCTGCTGCTGAGACCTCCCAGCCAGCTGGGCCAATGTGATTACCTGCAAACAATAAGTATGGAAGAAGGCACAAATCAGAGGAAACTCCTGGCACCCTCTCTATGAAGGTGATATCTAAGTGAGACGGGAAGGATGAAGATATTCAGGTCATGTTTATGTGTGAGAGGTGGGGGTGAGTTTGGAGGGTGTTTTGCATGAAAAGGGCAAAGTTAGACTTTTTGAGAACTGATTAAAGCTGGATATGGCCAGAGGTAAGAGAGTGGCCATAGGAAGGCAGAATGTCAAATGCCTCAGAGGCCACGACATTGTCTGGACTTTATTCCTGGCACAATGGACAACCAATTGGATCGGTTTTGGCAAGGGGAGGATAGGTTCTTATTTATGTTTTAAGATCACCCTTGCAGGGAACAACATGGAAACTGAGAGAGCGGTTAACAAGACAGCTGGAGTTGCCCAGCTATGCAATTACTGTGGCTTGTTTGACACGGCAGCAGAGAGGGGAGAGTAAGTGGAAATTGCGAGGCTCGTTTGGAGGTAATATTGGCAGGTCTCTGACTTGCTAACAAATTAGACCAGGTGTGTAAGGAAAAAACAGAAATTCAGGATAACTCCTGGCTTATGGTTTAAGCGAAAAATTTAGAGGGTTCTTTTTAAAAATATCTACTTCTGGCACCGTAACAGGAAGGATGGAGAGGAATCATGAAGATGAAAAGAAAGGATATTTCCATTTATTAAGAAACTGCCAAGTACTAGAAAATGGTGCTGGGTGGTGTCTTATATATGTTGTCCAATTTAAGTTTTTCAGGAACGCTCTGAAAGTAGGTAGTAATCCTTTAGATTAGAGACAAGCAAACTAAAGCACAAACAAGTTAAATAACTTGTCAAGGGTCACTCAGTAGCTTAGTCTACTGTCTAATTCCCTCTGTCTTAAATGCTTTACACATACCACCCCATACCAAGACTGATCATTTTCTCTAAATCAGTGAACTACTGTTCCTAGGATATTTATTGCAAGATGGCTAAAGACATAATGCGACCAATCTTCTAAGATTTGAGAACAGACCCATTGGAGTGAGCACACTGCTCCAAAGGCCCGTAATTTGCAATTATATTGTTAGTAAAACGAAAGTGTTTGTGAGAATGAATCCTGGAGCTTTTACTGTGACCTGAGTTGTTAGGATTCTACCTGAGAAACTCTGAAACAATCTGTTTAATGCATAACTTCAAATACAGACACTGCCCTTTGTACCTTAGAGGCCTTGTGAATTGTTTATCTCTCTCAACTAGGGAAGAGAGGACGCAGCCATGGACAGTGTCCCTCAGAACTGGTCTGGCATTTTTGCGCTTTTGCCATCAGCATCAGTGGTGCTCTGCTGTATGTCTCTTTCCCATTAATTCATGAATTAAACAGTTTAGCAATCCTTGAATTATTTCATATATTCCTTTGCACATCCAACACTTCTTAAACTCAGCACTTCTAAATTAAAATGAGGTATGCATGTCTTACATACATGAGGCCTTGGACACAGTAGAGAGTGAAATCTGAAAGAAAGACATATTTAAAATGTTTTTCCCAAAATGCAAACACAGTACCTGCCCTATTTTGGAGTTCAGCTTAACTGGGCATAGCTCTTTAACTTCTCGTAGTCTCAGGGATGCAAATATACATACCTACAGAATTTCCCTCCATTGCTAATCAAAACATTACCTCATTTACTCAAAGGCCAACATGGGAAATAGAAATATGTACATACAGAGCATATAGAAATATTAAAAAAAACCAGACTTATTATTTATAGTCCAGATTATTCATAGAAGATTCATCCTTCTATGTATTATTCAGTGATTCTAGATGGTATCCACAAGCCACATCAACGTTTACCATTTGTCCCAAATGGACAGACTGGTCAAAAGGGAAGATGCATGAAGGCAATAATGACAGAGGTATGGATAGGAGGTGAGTGTTAAGAGAGAAGAAGGCCTTCTAGATGTCAACACAAATGGTTTTGGTTTTGGACTGAGCTGATTTAATTTATAGTCTAAAACAAATGTATGCATTTCCATAAGGAAGATTTGAATGTATAAGACTGTGATAAAGCTAACTCACCTTATGGTTACCCTCATGTTATGTGATGAATTGTGCCCCCCCCCACCCTAACCCCCAAACCTAACCCCCAGTACCTCAAAATACAACTGTAGTTAGAGATAGGGTCTTTAAAGAGCAATCAAGGTAAAAGGAGATCATATGGATGAGCCAAAACATAAAACTGGTGTAGTTATAAGAGAAGACTAGGATACAGACACTCACAAAAGTAACACCAAGACACAAGAAGATGGCCATCTATAAGCTAAGGGGAGAGGACTCAGAAGAAACCAGATCTGCCAACACCTTGATCCTGGACATCTAGGCCCCAAAGCTGCAAGAAAATAAATTTCTGTTTTCAAAACACCCAGCCTGTGGCATTTTGTTATGGCAGCCCCAGCATACTAAAACACTTACGTTAAAAAAAGATTTTATTCATTAGTTTTCTTCAAGTAGAAAAAAAAAATATTTTTGAGATAAGCTCTGGATACTTTCCTTATATCTGGCATACACTATATCAACAAGAGGAACTATGCAGTCTCTTTGGTGTATATATTTGTATAAAAATGGATTCATATAATTCATTTATTATATATATATATGTCAGTATCCAGGAATAAGTGATTTATATATTACAACATTTACCACAAGCCAACTTGAATGAGAATTATTTTTGTATTTATTTCTCCAACTATTTTGGTAATTCTTAAACTCTAGGAATTCTATTTATTCCTTATATCACTTAAGCCACTATATGTTTTGCACATAATACTCACTCAAAAACTCTTGCTTAATTGAATTACAACGCTTTTAAAAAATTTTTTCTAATGTGTTATTTATTTTTGACAGAGAGAGAGAGAGAGAGAAACAAAGTATGAGTGAGGGTGGGGCTAAGAGAGAGAGAGGGAGACACAGAATCTGAAGCAAGGTCCAGGTTCTGAGCTGTCAGCACACAGCCTGACGTGGGGCTCGAACTCAGGAGCTGTGAGATCTTGACCTGGGCCGAAGTCGGCTGCTTAATGGATTGAGCCACTCAGGTGCCCCAAATTATAACACTTATTAATGAAGGATACATTTTTATCATAGCTACTGGTTTCAAATATACAAGTTATCAATTCAGTTTCACAAAATGAAATGTCATGTTTCAGACTCATAAGAAAAAATATGTGTGTTCTATAGGTAGAAAATGGCAATGTTATTAAAATTGTTCTAGGCTTAAATAAGAGAAGTATGTTACTCATGCATATTGTTTGTTCTCCATTAATATTTAAGTGTTTCATGCAGTTTGAGGACATATATCAAAATACTCTCTACTTAGATAACAATTACTTTGCAAGTTGTAGTAAGATTCAACTTTCTGGGAATCAGTGCATAAATAGAAGAAAAATATGACCATTAAAATTCATAAGTCACGTGGTAACAGAAAGTACTTCAGTATATACTACATATGCTAGGTATAAATATCTTTATATTTCCTTTTTGACATATCTAGAACGAAGATAATTTCAGGTAGCAGAATTCTTTGTCCAGAAAGAAGTTTATCAACTAAACTAAGAAAGGAAAATCATCTTTTAAAACACTCTAGGTCTTCTAAATTGTAAGTCTTGCTTCCTAAGAAGTTTCTTTAACAAATAATCAAGACCTAAGAAACTTTTCAACAGGGACCCTTGGGTGGCTTAGTCAGTTGGGCATCCGACTTCAGTTCAGGTCATGATCTTGCGGTTCATGAGTTTAAGCCCCACATCAGGCTTGCTGCTGTCAGCACAAAGCCCACTTCAGATCCTCTGTCCCCATCTCTCTGCTCCTCCCCACCCCACCCCCGATTGCACCCTCTCAAAAACTAGTTAAAATTCTTAGTCAATACCATAAGCATCACATTTTATTTCATCAAATATGTGCTATTATAATTGTTATTCTTGATTTAATAAATTAGTTTCAGGGCACCTGGGTGCCTCAGTCGGTTGAACGTCCGACTTGGGCTCAGGTCATGATCTCACAGCTCGTGAGTTCGAGGTCCGCATCGGCTCTGTGCTGATGGCTCAGACCCCGGAGCCTGCTTTGGATTCTGTGTCTCCCTCTCTCTCTGCCCCTAACCCACTCACATTCTGTCTCTATGTCCCTCAAAAATAAATATACATTAAAAAAAAATTTAAATAAATTAGTTTCAATTAAAAGCTAATTTTAATTGAAATTAATTTATTAAATTCAGTGTTTTACAATCTATTCTGTCTCAGACGTCAATCCACCATGCTATTTGTTTATATATGAAGTATCAGATAAGTTACTTTAACTTGATAGATGATCAAATGAGTCCATTGAAATCATTTACATGCATCATATAAATAATGATAATTATTTCCAAAACATAAGGAAAATAAAATTAACTTCTTTCATTTAGACTTAAAAGATACTGTGAAAATTGAGATGAGATTAATTGAATAACAACTCTATTAGAAAAAGAAATTGAGCTCTGGTGTTGAATGGCCTTGGTTCACCCCTAACACCCCTGGCTGTGCAGTCTCAACCAGGTATTTACCTCTTTGCCTCAGTTTCCTCATCTGCACAATGAAGATAATAATAGTTTATATCTTATGGTGTTAGTGTAAAGCTTAAATGATTTATGTGAGGCACTTAGTGCCCAGCACACAGAAAGTGTTTAATAAATGTTAACTAGTCCTAGTGATTAATGATGGTAATAAGTATGTGTATACGTGTTTATATTTATATGTATGTATATGAAACCTACAGAAATAGGGATAAATATACAGAAATATTAATTTGATAGCAAGAGGATGCAAACTATGAAGGAATCTCATTATATGCCTTGTGTCTGACTCTATACTGAACTCTTTATTCAACGTTTTTTATTTATTTTTGGGACAGAGAGAGACAGAGCATGGACGGGGGAGGGGCAGAGAGAGAGGGAGACACAGAATCGGAAACAGGCTCCAGGCTCCGAGCCATCAGCCCAGAGCCTGACGCGGGGCTCGAACTCACGGACCGCGAGATCGTGACCTGGCTGAAGTCGGACGCTTAACCGACTGCGCCACCCAGGCGCCCCATATACTGAACTCTTTAAATGCTATCTCATTTAACTTTTTTTTTTCTTTTTTTAGTAGGCTCTACACCCAAAGTGGGGCTTGAACTCATGATCCCGAGATCAAGAATCCCATGTTCTACCTATTGAGCCAGTCAGGAGTTCCTCATTTAACTCTAACAACACACTGTGCCCATGAGGAAGGTGGGGCTCTGGTCAGTTGGCTAACATGCCCAAAGCCCTACAGCTTTGAATTAAGTCTAATTGACTCCAAAGCCTGCATAGTCTTTCCAATGCCCCAAACTAAGTAGTATACACTTGATGAGAAGGATTTTGCAAATATGCTTTAAAAGACACTCTGGCATTCCAGGTTAATCTGTGAGAAAACTGCAGTCCCATGCTAAATCTGCATACTACATACTACACATACTAGACAGCACTAGAGCATTTCTTAAAGTGAATTTGGAATGATTACACAAAAGATATACAGGTAATATACAACAATATGTATGGACACATTAAACATAATCAATTTTAA